>NC_088417.1:2529895-2554895 GCF_034236695.1 Oncorhynchus nerka
AGGATCTGGAAAAAAAAATACTTTAATCGTTTTGAGACTCTGCATGCAGAATCCTGCAAAAATATCCTCCGTGTACAACGTAGAACACCAAATAATGCATGCAGAGCAGAATTATGCCGATTCCAGCTAATTATCCAAATCCAGAACCTAAAAGGAAGCGATTCCCAAACCTTCCATGACAAAGGCCTCACCTACAGAGAAATTCAACTGGAGAAGAGTCCCAGAAGCAAGCTGGTTCCTTTTGTACTTTACTTTTTTGCACATATGACATTTGTAATATCTTTATTATTTTGGAACTTTTGTGAGTGTAATGTTTATTTCACTTTTGTTTATTATCTACTTCACTTGCTTAGGGAGGGACAGAGAGAACGAGAGAGAGAGAGAGAGAGATTGAAAAGAATAGAGAGAGAGAGAGAGAGAGAGAGAGAGAGATTGAAAGAGAGAGAGAGAGAGAGAGAGATAGATTGAAAGAGGAAGAGAGAGTGAGAGAAGAAGAAACAGACAGACAGACAGACAGACAGACAGACAGACAGACAGACAGACAGACAGACAGACAGACAGACAGACAGACAGACAGACAGACAGACAGACATACAGACAGACAGACAGACAGACAGAGAGAGAGAGAGACAGACAGACAGACAGACAGAGAGAGAGGGCGGTGCCCATCATGTTTTTATGGTCTGTTTACTGTCGGTGCCACCAGTTTACCAGCTGGGAGGATGAAAGAGAGGACACGTCTGGTGGTGATGTTGCTTTCTGACCTGGCCTCCACAGCAGTCTGTCAGGCTAGGGCACAACCAGCACTCAGACCACAGATATGGTAATACTGCTCCTCCTGATTCCAGGAATAGAAGAGTCACATGGACAACATACCAGATCTACTGTCAATACCAGATCTGTGCCCTCTTTCACATTTTAAGTTGCTTTTCACTTTTGTGGTGGCTATTCAGACCTGTACTCAGCCTCATGGTGAATATTCAGCCTCATGGTGAATATTCAGACCTGTACTCAGCCTCATGGTGAATATTCAGCCTCATGGTGAATATTCAGACCTGTACTCAGCCTCATGGTGAATATTCAGCCTCATGGTGAATATTCAGCCTCATGGTGAATATTCAGACCTGTACTCAGCCTCATGGTGAATATTCAGCCTCATGGTGAATATTCAGACCTGTACTCAGCCTCATGGTGAATATTCAGCCTCATGGTGAATATTCAGACCTGTACTCAGCCTCATGGTGAATATTCAGACCTGTACTCAGCCTCATGGTGAATTTTCAGACCTGTACTCAGCCTCATGGTGAATATTCAGACCTGTACTCAGCCTCATGGTGAATATTCAGACCTGTACTCAGCCTCATGGTGAATATTCATACCTGTACTCAGCCTCATGGTGAATATTCAGACCTGTATTCAGCCTCATGGTGAATATTCGGATCTGTAATCAGCCTCATGGTGAATATTCAGACCTGTACTCAGCCTCATGGTGAATTTTCAGACCTGCATTCAGCCTCATGGTGAATATTCAGACCTGTACTCAGCCTCATGGTGAATATTCAGCCTCATGGTGAATATTCAGCCTCATGGTGAATATTCAGACCTGTACTCAGCCTCATGGTGAATATTCAGCCTCATGGTGAATATTCAGACCTGTACTCAGCCTCATGGTGAATATTCAGACCTGTACTCAGCCTCATGGTGAATTTTCAGACCTGTACTCAGCCTCATGGTGAATATTCAGACCTGTACTCAGCCTCATGGTGAATATTCAGACCTGTACTCAGCCTCATGGTGAATTTTCAGACCTGTACTCAGCCTCATGGTGAATATTCAGACCTGTACTCAGCCTCATGGTGAATTTTCAGACCTGCATTCAGCCTCATGGTGAATATTCAGACCTGTACTCAGCCTCGTGGTGAATATTCATACCTGTACTCAGCCTCATGGTGAATATTCAGACCTGTATTCAGCCTCATGGTGAATATTCGGATCTGTAATCAGATCGGATCTCTGCTGAGGGGGTAGTGAAGGATCTCTGCTGAGGGGGAAGTGAAGGATCTCTGCTGAGGGGGAAGTGAAGGATCTCTGCTGAGGGGGAAGTGAAGGATCTCTGCTGAGGGGGTAGTGAAGTATCTCTACTGAGGGGGAAGTGAAGGATCTCTGCTGAGGGGGAAGTGAAGGATCTCTGCTGAGGGGGAAGTGAAGGATCTCTGCTGAGGGGGAAGTGAAGGATCTCTGCTGAGGGGGAAGTGAAGGATCTCTGCTGATTGGGTAGTGAAGGATCTCTGTTGATTGGGAGGTGAAGGATCTCTGCTGAGGGGGTAGTGAAGGATGGACTAGATTGTGTGTGGACTAGATTGTGTGTGGAATGAATTGTGTGTGGACTGGAGTGTGTGTGGACTGGAGTGTGTGTGGACTGGAGTGTGTGTGGACTGAATTGTGTGTGGACTGGAGTGTGTGTGGACTGGAGTGTGTGTGGACTGAATTGTGTGTGGACTGGAGTGTGTGTGGACTGAATTGTGTGTGGACTGGAGTGTGTGTGGACTGGAGTGTGTGTGGACTGAATTGTGTGTGGACTGGAGTGTGTGTGGACTGGAGTGTGTGTGGACTGGAGTGTGTGTGGACTGAATTGTGTGTGGACTGAATTGTGAGTGGATTTTTTCTTGTCATTTCAGACAAGTATCTTAATGATGAACAACTTCTGTTTGATTTCTACTTTTATACCCTGTCTGTCTGTCTGTCTGTCTGTCTGTCTGTCTGTCTGTCTGTCTGTCTGTCTGTCTGTCTGTCTGTCTGTCTGTCTGTCTGTCTGTCTGTCTGTCTGTCTGTCTCTCTCTACTGTGTGAGAACACTATAGCTGCCACCAACCTCTCTTCTCTCTACTGTGTAACTAGATAGTCATACACTGTCTGTCTGTCTGTCTGTCTGTCTGTCTGTCTGTCTGTCTGTCTGTCTGTCTGTCTGTCTGTCTGTCTGTCTGTCTGTCTGTCTGTCTGTCTGTCTGTCTGTCTGTCTCTCTCTACTGTGTAGAAACCCTGCGCAGACATCGATCTGTTTTAGGACTAATTATGAATCATTATAAATAATGATACATTATTCTAGATAATTATCAATCATTTTGTAGCCAACATACGGCAGGCCTACGTGATTCTACAAAATACCACGAGAACGAGGAAAGGGCTTTCCCAGAATCCCTTGTGAAGGGACAGGAAAGGACACACCCCCTCCTGTACTTTTCTGTGTTTGCTGTTGCACAGAGGCCTACCTCAAATCAAATCAAATCAAAACGTGGAGAAAGGGAAGGGGGCTGAATAGTTTCCAAATGCACTGTACGTTAGTTCACTGTTGAAATTGCCATGGACAAATCAAATCAAATGTATTTATATAGCCCTTCGTACATCAGCTGATATCTCAAAGTGCTGTACAGAAACCCAGCCTAAAACCCCAAACAGCAAGCAATGCAGGTGTAAAAGCACCTGAACTCTCTCACCATGACACTGGTAGTTGGACACGGTTTGAGGTGAGCCACGGCACTGTGTCCTGTAGACGTGCCACGTACGGTAATGCCTGTAATCAAGAACCCCATCAGTCTGGACTATTTTCCAGATAAGCCTCTGTATCTGCAGCCCTTAAACAGGCATTACAGCTGATTGTATGTCTGTCTCCTGGCTCTATCAACACACTCGTTGCCCACTAACGACCGGGTCTGTTTACCATCTCACTGTAAACTGGTAGAGTGCAGTGTTTAGCCAAATTACACAGCAACGCTCTGTCACAACAATCAGAAGCCCTCACTCACAGACAGACGAGAAAAGGGGAAAGGGGAGGGAAAAGATGAGAGGCAACGAGGGAAGAGGGGATCTAAACACAAGTCAAGTTAGGAGCACTAGAGAAAGTTTTGTGATAATAGTTTATATTTGTTTCCCTTTAGAGGTTTCCTCAGGCTGGTTCCTCTCTCAGTACACAGCAGATTGCAGGAGAGAGGTGTGAGGAGGAAGAGAGGAGGAGTAGGTTATGATGTAACGTTGGACCCAGTAAACAGGGGGTGGTGGTGTATGGGGTATGTGGTGTATGGGGATATGTGGTGTATGGGGGTATGTGGTGTATGGGGATATGTGGTGTATGGGGATATGGTGTATGGGGTATGTGGTGTATGGGGATATATGGATATGTGGTGTATGGGGATATGTGGTGTATGGGGATATGTGGTGTATGGGGATATGTGGTGTATGTGGTGTATGGGGATATGTGGTGTATGGGGATATGTGGTGTGGGGGTATGTGGTGCATGGGGATATGTGGTGTATGGGGGTATGTGGTGTATGGGGGTATGGGGTATGTGGGGTATGAGGTATGTGGTGTATGTGGTGTATGGGGTATGTGGTGTATGTGGTGTATGGGGAATGTGGGGTATGGGGGTATGGGGGTATGTGGGTATGTGGGGTATGGGGTATGTGGTGTATGGGGGATATGTGGGGTATGATATGGGGGTATGGGGGTATGGGGGTATGTGGTGTATGGGGATATGTGGTGTATGGGGTATGTGGGTATGGGGGTATGTGGGGTATGGGGGTATGGGGGTATGTGTATGGTGTATGGGGTATGTGGTGTATGTGGTGTGTGGGGATATGTGGTGTATGGGGATATGTGGTGTATGGGGGTATGTGGTGTATGTGGTGTATGGGGATATGTGGTGTATGGGGATATGTGGTGTATGGGGGTATGTGGTGTATGGGGATATGTGGTGTATGGGGGTATGTGGTGTATGTGGATATGTGGTGTATGGGGATATGTGGTGTATGGGGATATGTTGTGTATGGGGGTATGTGGTGTATGTGGTGTATGGGGATATGTGGTGTATGGGGATATGTGGTGTATGGGGGTATGTGGTGTATGGGGATATGTGGTGTATGGGGTATGTGGTGTATGGGGATATGTGGTGTATGGGGGTATGGGGGTATGTGGGGGTATGGGGTATGTGGTGTATGTGGTGTATGTGGTATGTGGTGTATGTGGTGTATGGGGGAATGTAGGGTATGGGGGTATGGGGGTATGTGGGTATGTGGGGTATGGGGTATGTGGGGTATGGGGGTATGGCGGTATGTGGGGTATGAGAGTATGGGGGTATGGGGGTATGGGGGTATGTGGTGTATGGGGGTATGTGGTGTATGGGGGTATGTGGGGTATGGGGTATGTGGGGTATGGGGGTATGGGGTATGTGGGTATGAAGTATGGGGGTATGTGGTGTATGTGGTGTGTGGGGATATGTGGTGTATGGGGATATGTGGTGTATGGGGTATGTGGTGTATGTGGTGTATGGGGATATGTGGTGTATGGGGATATGTGGTGTATGGGGATATGTGGTGTATGGGGATATGTGGTGTATGGGGATATGTAGTGTATGGGGATATGTGGTGTATGGGGATATGTGGTGTATAGGGATATGTTGTGTATGGGGGTATGTGGTGTATGTGGTGTATGGGGATATGTGGTGTATGGGGATATGTGGTGTATGGGGGTATGTGGTGTATGGGGATATGTGGTGTATGGGGGTATGTGGTGTATGGGGATATGTGGTGTATAGGGGTGGGGGTATGGGGGAGTATGTGGTGTATGTGTATGGGTATGTGGTGTATGTGGTGTATGGGGGTATGGGGGTATGGGGGTATGTGGGGGTGTATGGGGGTATGGGGGTATGGGGGTATGTGGGGTATGGGGGTATGGGGTATGGGGGTATGTGGTGTATGTGGTGTATGTGGTGTATGGGGGTATGGGGTATGTGGGGTATGAGGTATGTGGTGTATGTGGTATGTGGTGTATGTGGTGTATGTGGTATGGGTGTATGTGGTGTATGTGGTATGTGGTGTATGGGTATGTGGTGTATGTGGTGTATGGGGATATGTGGTGTATGGAGGTATGTGGTGTATGTGGTGTATGGGGATATGTGGTGTATGGGGATATGTGGTGTATGGGGATATGTGGTGTATGGGGATATGTGTATGGGGTGTATGGGGATATGTGGTGTATGGGGATATGTGGTGTATGGGGATATGTGGTGTATGGGGGTATGTGGTGTATGGGGGATATGTGTGTATGGGGTATGTATGGGGTGTATGGGGATATGGGGTGTATGGGGATATGGGGTGTATGGGGATATGTGGTGTATGGGGGTATGTGGTGTATGGGGTGTATGGGGATATGGGGTGTATGGGGATATGTGGTGTATGGGGATATGTGGTGTATGGGGATATGTGGTGTATGGGGGTATGTGGTGTATGGGGATATGTGGTGTATGGGGATATGTGGTGTATGGGGGTATGTGGTGTATGGGGATATGTGGTGTATGGGGATATGTGGTGTATGGGGATATGTGGTGTATGGGGATATGTGGTGTATGGGGATATGTGGTGTATGGGTGTATGGGGATATGTGGTGTATGGGGATATGTGGTGTGGGGATATGTGGTGTATGGGGGTATGTGGTGTATGGGATATGTGGTGTATGGGGGTATGTGGTGTATGGGGGTATGTGGTGCATGGGGATATGTGGTGTATGGGGGTATGTGGTGTATGGGGGTATGGGGGTATGTGGGGTATGAGGTATGTGGTGTATGTGGTGTATGTGGTATGTGGTGTATGTGGTGTATGGGGAATGTGGGGTATGGGGGTATGGGGGTATGTGGGTATGTGGGTATGGGGGTATGTGGGGTATGGGGGTATGGCGGTATGTGGGGTATGGTATGGGGTATGGGGGTATGTGGTGTATGGGGGTATGTGGTGTATGGGGGTATGTGGGGTATGGGGGTATGTGGGGTATGGGGGTATGGGGGTATGTGGGGTATGAGGTATGGGGGTATGTGGTGTATGTGGTGTGTGGGGATATGTGGTGTATGGGGATATGTGGTGTATGGGGGTATGTGGTGTATGTGGTGTATGGGGATATGTGGTGTATGGGGATATGTGGTGTATGGGGATATGTTGTGTATGGGGTATGTGGTGTATGTGGTGTATGGGGATATGTGGTGTATGGGGATATGTGGTGTATGGGGTATGTGGTGTATGGGGATATGTGGTGTATGGGGGTATGTGGTGTATGGGGATATGTGGTGTATGGGGGTATGGGGGTATGTGGGGTATGAGGTATGTGGTGTATGTGGTGTATGTGGTATGTGGTGTATGTGGTGTATGGGGGTATGGGGGTATGGGGGTATGTGGTGTATGTGGTGTATGGGGGTATGGGGGTATGGGGGTATGTGGGTATGGGGGTATGGGGGTATGGGGGTATGTGGTGTATGTGGTGTATGTGGTGTATGGGGGTATGGGGGTATGTGGGGTATGGGGTATGTGGTGTATGTGGTGTATGTGGTATGTGGTGTATGTGGTGTATGTGGTATGGTGTATGGTGTATGTGGTATGTGGTGTATGTGGTATGTGGTGTATGTGGTATGTGGTGTATGGTGTATGTGGTGTATGGGGATATGTGGTGTATGGGGATATGTGGTGTATGGGGGTAGGTATGTGGTGTATGGGGATATGTGGTGTATGGGGATATGTGGTGTATGGGGGGGGGTATGTGTGTATGTGGTATGTGGTGTATGTGGTATGTGGTGTATGGGGGTATGGGGGTATGGGGGTATGTGGGGTATGGGGGTATGGGGGTATGGGGGTATGTGGTATGTGGTGTATGTGGTGTATGGGGGTATGTGGTGTATGTGGTGTATGTGGTATGTGGTGTATGTGGTGTATGTGGTATGTGGTGTATGGTATGTGGTGTATGGGGATATGTGGGGTATGGGGTATGTGGGGTATGGGGTATGTGGTGTATGTGGTGCATGTGGTATGTGGTGTATGTGGTGTATGGGGGTATGTGGGGTATGGGGGTATGGGGGTATGTGGGTATGTGGGTATGGGGGTATGAGGTATGGGTGTATGGGGGTATGGGGGTATGGGGGCATGTGGTGTATGGGGTATGTGGTGTATGGGGGTATGTGGGGTATGGGGGTATATGGGGTATGGGGGTATGGGGGTATGTGGGGTATGGGGATATGTGGTATGTGGTGTATGGGGGTATGGGGTATGTGGGGTATGAGGTATGTGGTGCATGTGGTGTATGTGGTATGTGGTGTATGTGGTGTATGGTATGTGGTGTATGGGGGTATGGGGGGGTATGGGGGTATGTGGGGTATGGGGGTATGGGGGTATGTGGTGTATGTGGTGTATGTGGTGTATGGGGGTATGTGGTGTATGTGGTGTATGTGGTATGTGGTGTATGTGGTGTATGTGGTATGTGGTGTATGTGGTATGTGGTGTATGGGGATATGTGGTGTATGGGGGTATGTGGTGTATGGGGATATGTGGTGTATGTGGTGTATGTGGTATGTGGTGTATGATAATATGTGGCGTCATACACACTCACTTAAAAAAATGACTGACTGGAAACACACTGTCCGTTATTATCACCAACTGATGGAGATTATGGGATGGAACAGAGATGGCTTTGGATGCTTCCCAAATGGTTCCCTGTTACCTATATAGTCCATTAATTTAGACCAGGGCCCTATGGCACAATGTTACCTATATAGTCCATTACTTTAGACCAGGGCCCTATGGCACAATGTTCCCTATATAGTGCACTACTTTAGACCAGGGCCCTATGGCACAATGTTACCTATATAGTGCACTACTTTAGACCAGGGCCCTATGGCACAATGTTACCTATACAGTCCATTACTTTAGACCAGGGCCCTATGGCACAATGTTCCCTATATAGTGCACTACTTTAGACCATTGGGATGCAAACTGTGTCATAACTCCACTGTCGACAGAGTTCCTGGGGTGGATCCCACACTGACTAACAGACAGGGCTTCTGGGGTGGATCCCACACTGACTAACAGACAGGGCTTCTGGGGTGGATCCCACACTGACTAACAGACAGGGCTGCTGGGGTGGATCCCACACTGACTAACAGACAGGGCTGCTGGGGTGGATCCCACACTGACTAACAGACAGGGCTGCTGGGGTGGATCCCACACTGACTAACAGACAGGGCTGCTGGGGTGGATCCCACACTGACTAACAGACAGGGCTTCTGGGGTGGATCCCACACTGACTAACAGACAGGGCTTCTGGGGTGGATCCCACACTGACTAACAGACAGGGCTGCTGGGGTGGATCCCACACTGACTAACAGACAGGGCTGCTGGGGTGGATCCCACACTGACTAACAGACAGGGCTGCTGGGGTGGATCCCACACTGACTAACAGACAGGGCTGCTGGGGTGGATCCCACACTGACTAACAGACAGGGCTTCTGGGGTGGATCCCACACTGACTAACAGACAGGGCTTCTGGGGTGGATCCCACACTGACTAACAGACAGGGCTTCTGGGGTGGATCCCACACAGGATTGCATCCCAAATGGCAACATATTCCCTTCACAGTGCACTGCTTTTCACCAGGGTCTACAGTACAGTAAAAGCCCTACGTAGTGCCATGTTTATTGACTCTCCCTGTCTAAGTCGTTTTTGATCCTCAGTCGTTTGTGTTCACTGGACCCAGACCATTCTCTGTTCTGTGTCTGTTTACCATGTACACGGCCGCCCACCAACTGGCTGCACAGTAACTTTTATGACATCAGAGATCTGGAGGTCAGTCGGTTGAAATGTTGTTTCAGAAGTCATAAGCGTGAAGAACTTGTGGAGGAACGGACACTGAGGATGAGAACACAAGGTACAAAATGGACAGATTGGTAGGAGCAATCTCCAAACACAGTTCTGAGGTCAGTTGGTTGAACTCAACGATGTCAATAAACCCAGGATTCCCGATGCTATGTACTGGCCACTGAGATGCTTTTAGCCACCGGTCGGCCATTTTGGAACTCCCAAGTAGGAGCAGTCTAGAAACACAGTTCTGAGGTCAGTTGGTTGAACTCAACGATGTCAATAAACCCAGGATTCCCGATGCTATGTACTGGCCACTGAGATGCTTTTAGCCACCGGTCAGCCATTTTGGAACTCCCAAGTAGGAGCAGTCTCCAAACACAGTTCTGAGGTCAGTTGGTTGAACTCAACGATGTCAATAAACCCAGGATTTCCGATGCTATGTACTGGCCACTGAGATGCTTTTAGCCACCGGTCAGCCATTTTGGAACTCCCAAGTAGGAGCAGTCTCCAAACACAGTTCTGAGGTCAGTTGGTTGAACTCAACGATGTCAATAAACCCAGGATTTCCGATGCTATGTACTGGCCACTGAGATGCTTTTAAGCCACCGGTCAGCCATTTTGGAACTCCCAAGTAGGAGCAGTCTTACATACAAATTAATGGAGTTCTTCAGTATTTAATTTAAATGTTTAAAGGACTAATGACATGTATTTAAGTATATTGTTGTTGTAGGGGGGACAATAACATTCGCAATATAAAATTTAAAAAAGTATACTTTAAGGAAGTAAACTTTTTGACATTTTGTATTTTTATGTTTAGCTCACATAATATAAAATAAAAGTATGTTGTCTGTAATTTAATAAATGTGGCTTCATTAAAAAATCGTTTTTTTTTTACAATGGTGGGGGAATTTCAAGATGGAGGCAGAATTCAATAAATGTTAAGTAAAAAAAAGAAAATAAGAAGAAGAAAAAGTGGCTCCAATACAGCACCCCCTATCTGTCATCTAGTGTATATATAAATCACTTGTTGAATTCCTGTTTCCAAAGTCAAGCATGAAAGACTTCTGTAAGAACTGGCACTGAAGGCACTGAACCTTCTGTCCTTGATGATGTAACTAGAAAACCTCTTTCTCCAGCCTTTTAAAGGGTAGGAAGCATACGTTTTGTACTCACCAATATAACAACAGTGTGATTAAAAACGTTGTAACTTATTTGTACTGACAATTCACTTAACTGGGGCGACAGGTAGCCTTGGTTAGAGAGTTGGACCAGTAACTGAAAGGTTGCTAGATTGAATCATCTGTTGATCTGCTCCTGAACAAGGCAGATAACCTGGTGGTGATAGAGGTGGTGGTGGTGATAGAGGTGGTGGTGGTGATAGAGGTGGTGGTGGTGATAGAGGTGGTGTGGTGATAGAGGTGGTGGTGGTGATAGAGGTGGTGGTGGTGATAGAGGTGGTGGTGGTGATAGAGGTGGTGGTGGTGATAGAGGTGGTGGTGGTGATAGAGGTGGTGTGGTGATAGAGGTGGTGTGGTGATAGAGGTGGTGTGGTGATAGAGGTGGTGTGGTGATAGAGGTGGTGGTGGGTGTGGTGATAGAGGTGGTGGTGGTGATAGAGGTGGTGGTGGTGATAGAGGTGGTGGTGGTGATAGAGGTGGTGGTGGTGATAGAGGTGGTGTGGTGATAGAGGTGGTGGTGGTGATAGAGGTGGTGGTGGTGATAGAGGTGGTGGTGGTGATAGAGATGGTGGTGGTGGTGGTGATAGAGGTGGTGTGTGGTGGTGATAAAGATGGTGGTGGTGATAGAGGTGGTGGTGGTGATAGAGGTGGTGGTGGTGATAGAGGTGGTGGTGGTGGTGGTGGTGATAGAGGTGGTGGTGGTGGTGGTGGTGGTGATAGAGGTGGTGGTGGTGATAGAGGTGGTGGTGGTGGTGATAGAGGTGGTGGTGATAGAGGTGGTGTGGTGGTGATAGAGGTGGTGGTGGTGATAGAGGTGGTGGTGGTGATAGAGGTGGTGGTGGTGATAGAGGTGGTGGTGGTGGTGGTGATAGAGGTGGTAGTGGTGGTGATAGAGGTGGTGGTGGTGGTGATAGAGGTGGTGGTGGTGATAGAGGTGGTGTGGTGATAGAGGTGGTGGTGGTGATAGAGGTGGTGGTGGTGATAGAGGTGGTGGTGGTGGTGATAGAGGTGGTGGTGGTGATAGAGATTGTGGTGGTGGTGATAGAGGTGGTGGTGGTGGTGATAGAGGTGGTGGTGGTGATAGAGGTGGTGTGGTGATAGAGGTGGTGGTGGTGATAGAGGTGGTGGTGGTGATAGAGGTGGTGGTGGTGATAGAGGTGGTGGTGGTGATAGAGGTGGTGTGGTGATAGAGGTGGTGTGGTGATAGAGGTGGTGGTGGTGATAGAGGTGGTGTGGTGATAGAGGTGGTGTGGTGATAGAGGTGGTGGTGGTGATAGAGGTGGTGTGGTGATAGAGGTGGTGGTGGTGATAGAGGTGGTGGTGGTGATAGAGGTGGTGGTGGTGATAGAGGTGGTGGTGGTGATAGAGGTGGTGGTGGTGATAGAGGTGGTGGTGGTGGTGATAGAGGTGGTGGTGGTGATAGAGGTGGTGGTGGTGATAGAGATGGTGGTGGTGGTGGTGATAGAGGTGGTGTGTGGTGGTGATAAAGATGGTGGTGGTGATAGAGGTGGTGGTGGTGATAGAGGTGGTGGTGGTGATAGAGGTGGTGGTGGTGATAGAGGTGGTGGTGGTGATAGAGGTGGTGGTGGTGGTGGTGGTGGTGATAGAGGTGGTGGTGGTGATAGAGGTGGTGGTGGTGGTGATAGAGGTGGTGGTGATAGAGGTGGTGGTGGTGATAGAGGTGGTGGTGGTGATAGAGGTGGTGGTGGTGGTGGTGATAGAGGTGGTAGTGGTGGTGATAGAGGTGGTGGTGGTGGTGATAGAGGTGGTGGTGGTGATAGAGGTGGTGTGGTGATAGAGGTGGTGGTGGTGATAGAGGTGGTGGTGGTGATAGAGGTGGTGGTGGTGGTGATAGAGGTGGTGGTGGTGATAGAGATTGTGGTGGTGGTGATAGAGGTGGTGGTGGTGGTGATAGAGGTGGTGGTGGTGATAGAGGTGGTGGTGGTGATAGAGGTGGTGGTGGTGATAGAGGTGGTGGTGGTGGTGGTGATAGAGGTGGTGGTGGTGGTGATAGAGGTGGTGGTGGTGGTGATAGAGGTGGTGGTGGTGATAGAGGTGGTGTGGTGGTGATAGAGGTGGTGGTGGTGATAGAGGTGGTGGTGGTGATAGAGGTGGTGGTGGTGATAGAGGTGGTGGTGGTGATAGAGATGGTGGTGGTGGTGGTGATAGAGGTGGTGTGTGGTGGTGATAAAGATGGTGGTGGTGATAGAGGTGGTGGTGGTGATAGAGGTGGTGGTGGTGATAGAGGTGGTGGTGGTGTGGTGGTGATAGAGATGGCGGTGGTGGTGGTGGTGGTGGTGGTGATAGAGGTGGTGGTGGTGATAGAGGTGGTGGTGGTGATAGAGGTGGTGTGGTGGTGATAGAGGTGGTGTGGTGGTGATAGAGGTGGTGGTGGTGTTGTGGTGATAGAGATGGTGGTGGTGGTGGTGGTGGTGATAGAGGTGGTGTGGTGGTGGTGGTGATAGAGGTGGTGGTGGTGGTGGTGGTGGTGGTGGTGATAGAGGTGGTGGTGGTGATAGAGGTGGTGTGGTGGTGATAGAGGTGGTGGTGGTGTTGTGGTGATAGAGGTGGTGGTGGTGGTGGTGGTGATGATAGAGGTGGTGGTGGTGATAGAGGTGGTGGTGGTGATAGAGGTGGTGTGGTGATAGAGGTGGTGGTGATAGAGGTGGTGGTGGTGATAGAGGTGGTGGTGGTGGTGATAGAGGTGGTGGTGATAGAGGTGGTGGTGGTGATAGAGGTGGTGGTGGTGATAGAGGTGGTGGTGGTGATAGAGGTGGTGGTGGTGGTGGTGATAGAGGTGGTAGTGGTGGTGATAGAGGTGGTGGTGGTGGTGATAGAGGTGGTGGTGGTGATGGTGGTGTGGTGATAGAGGTGGTGGTGGTGATAGAGGTGGTGGTGGTGATAGAGGTGGTGGTGGTGGTGATAGAGGTGGTGGTGGTGATAGAGTGTGGTGGTGGTGATAGAGGTGGTGGTGGTGGTGATAGAGGTGGTGGTGGTGATAGAGGTGGTGGTGGTGATAGAGGTGGTGGTGGTGATAGAGGTGGTGGTGGTGGTGGTGATAGAGGTGGTGGTGGTGGTGATAGAGGTGGTGGTGGTGGTGATAGAGGTGGTGGTGGTGATAGAGGTGGTGTGGTGGTGATAGAGGTGGTGGTGGTGATAGAGGTGGTGGTGGTGATAGAGGTGGTGGTGGTGATAGAGGTGGTGGTGGTGATAGAGATGGTGGTGGTGGTGGTGATAGAGGTGGTGTGTGGTGGTGATAAAGATGGTGGTGGTGATAGAGGTGGTGGTGGTGATAGAGGTGGTGGTGGTGATAGAGGTGGTGGTGGTGTGGTGGTGATAGAGATGGCGGTGGTGGTGGTGGTGGTGGTGGTGGTGGTGATAGAGGTGGTGGTGGTGATAGAGGTGGTGGTGGTGATAGAGGTGGTGTGGTGGTGATAGAGGTGGTGTGGTGGTGATAGAGGTGGTGGTGGTGTTGTGGTGATAGAGATGGTGGTGGTGGTGGTGGTGGTGATAGAGGTGGTGTGGTGGTGGTGGTGATAGAGGTGGTGGTGGTGGTGGTGGTGGTGGTGATAGAGGTGGTGGTGGTGATAGAGGTGGTGTGGTGGTGATAGAGGTGGTGGTGGTGTTGTGGTGATAGAGGTGGTGGTGGTGGTGGTGGTGATGATAGAGGTGGTGGTGGTGATAGAGGTGGTGGTGGTGATAGAGGTGGTGTGGTGATAGAGGTGGTGGTGATAGAGGTGGTGGTGGTGATAGAGGTGGTGGTGGTGGTGAGAGAGAAGGTGGTGGTGATAGAGGTGGTGGTGGTGATAGAGGTGGTGGTGGTGATAGAGGTGGTGGTGGTGATAGAGGTGGTGGTGGTGGTGATAGAGGTGGTGGTGATAGAGGTGGTGTGGTGGTGATAGAGGTGGTGGTGGTGTTGTGGTGATAGAGGTGGTGGTGGTGGTGGTGGTGATGATAGAGGTGGTGGTGGTGATAGAGGTGGTGGTGGTGATAGAGGTGGTGTGGTGATAGAGGTGGTGGTGATAGAGGTGGTGGTGGTGATAGAGGTGGTGGTGGTGGTGAGAGAGAAGGTGGTGGTGATAGAGGTGGTGGTGGTGATAGAGGTGGTGGTGGTGATAGAGGTGGTGGTGGTGATAGAGGTGGTGGTGGTGGTGATAGAGGTGGTGGTGATAGAGGTGGTGTGGTGGTGATAGAGGTGGTGGTGGTGATAGAGGTGGTGGTGGTGATAGAGGTGGTGGTGGTGATAGAGGTGGTGGTGGTGGTGGTGATAGAGGTGGTAGTGGTGGTGATAGAGGTGGTGGTGGTGGTGATAGAGGTGGTGGTGGTGATAGAGGTTGTGTGGTGATAGAGGTGGTGGTGGTGATAGAGGTGGTGGTGGTGATAGAGGTGGTGGTGGTGGTGATAGAGGTGGTGGTGGTGATAGAGATTGTGGTGGTGGTGATAGAGGTGGTGGTGGTGGTGATAGAGGTGGTGGTGGTGATAGAGGTGGTGGTGGTGGTGATAGAGGTGGTGGTGGTGATAGAGGTGGTGGTGGTGGTGATAGAGGTGGTGGTGGTGATAGAGGTGGTGGTGGTGGTGATAGAGGTGGTGGTGGTGGAGGTGGTGGTGGAAGTGGTGGTGGAGGTGGTGGTGGTGGAGGTGGTGGAGGTGGTGGTGGTGATAGAGGTGGTGGTGGAGGTGGAGGAGGTGGTGGTGGAGGTGGTGGTGGTGATAGAGGTGGTGGTGGAGGTGGAGGAGGTGGTGGTGGAGGTGGTGGTGGAGGTGGTGGTGGAGGTGGTGGTGGAGGTGGTGTGGTCCCTCATTCTCTCTCTCTCTCTATATATATATATCTGTATTTCTTTGTGGATCTGTGTAATCTGAGGGAAATATGTCTCTCTAATATGGTGTGGTGTGTTAATACATTGGGTGTGGTCATACATTGGGCAGGAGGTTAGGAAGTGCAGCTCAGTTTCCACCTCATTTTGTGGGCAGTGTGCACATAGCCTGTCTCCTCTTGAGAGCCATGTCTGCCTACGGCGGCCTTTCTCAATAGCAAGGCTATGCTCACTGAGTCTGTAAATAGTCAACATTTTCCTTAATTAAGTTTGGGTCAGTCACAGTGGTCAGGTATTCTGCTACTGTGTACTCTCTGTTTAGGGCCAAATAGCATTCTCTCTCTGTAACTCTCTCTCTCTGTCTGTCTCTGTCTGTCTCTGTCTGTCTCTTTCTCTCTCTGTCTCTCTTTCTCTCGGTCATTCTCTGTCTCTCTTTCTCTCTCAGCCTCTCTCCCTCTCAGGGCTCCCTGCCTCAGTCTCTTTTGTTTCATTTATCTGTATTCTCGCAGTTTATCTGATATTTACCATCTGGGTGAAGTTTAAATAGACCTGCTATGTTGTTTTTATTATTACCCTTCAGATTTAATGATGTCACCGCAATAAAACCATTTTCCCCAACAATGCTAATCCTGTATGTGTTTCCCCATCAATGCTAATCCTGTATGTGTTTCCCCATCAATGCTAATCCTGTATGTGTTTCCCCATCAATGCTAATCCTGTATGTGTTTCCTCATCAATGCTAATCCTGTATGTGTTTCCCCATCAATGCTAATCCTGTATGTGTTTCCCCATCAATGCTAATCCTGTATGTGTTTCCTCATCAATGCTAATCCTGTATGTGTTTCCTCATCAATGCTAATCCTGTATGTGTTTCCCCATCAATGCTAATCCTGTATGTGTTTCCTCATCAATGCTAATCCTGTATGTGTTTCCCCATCAATGCTAATCCTGTATGTGTTTCCTCATCAATGCTAATCCTGTATGTGTTTCCCCATCAATGCTAATCCTGAATGTGTTTCCCCATCAATGCTAATCCTGAATGTGTTTCCCCATCAATGCTAATCCTGAATGTGTTTCCTCATCAATGCTAATCCTCTATGTGTTTCCCCATCAATGCTAATCCTGAATGTGTTTCCTCATCAATGCTAATCCTGTATGTGTTTCCTCATCAATGCTAATCCTCTATGTGTTTCCCCCTTGTCATTCTTATGTCAGTCAATCCTCTTTCTGCTCTGTCCAGGGCTCCAGAGCTGCGTGATATTTTTAACCTGGGCGTCGCTTTGGAGACAGACGGGCTGAAGACGGATGCTTTCACGATGTCCTGGGCTTTTTCCACCAGCAGGCCCTGCATTGTAAACAGAGTGGGAGAGATAATGGCAACCCAAAGAGTGAGACTTCCACGAATGGAACCACAAGGAGCTGAACAAAGAGGAGGAAGGCAAGATGGCAGCCAGATAGACTCTGATAGAGCCCTGCCCAGAGAAACAAACCAACACATATGGTCAGTGACCAGATGGCAGCCAGATAGACTCTGATAGAGCCCTGCCCAGAGAAACCAACCAACACATATGGTCAGTGACCAGATGGCAGCCAGATAGACTCTGATAGAGCCCTGCCCAGAGAAACCAACCAACACATATGGTCAGTGACCAGATGGCAGCCAGATAGACTCTGATAGAGCCCAGAGAAACCAACCAACACATATGGTCAGTGACCAGATGGCAGCCAGATAGACTCTGATAGAGCCCAGAGAAACCAACCAACACATATGGTCAGTGACCAGATGGCAGCCAGATAGACTCTGATAGAGCCCAGAGAAACCAACCAACACATAGGGTCAGTGACCAGATGGCAGACAGATAGACTCTGATAGAGCCCTGCCCAGAGAAACCAACCAACACATAGGGTCAGTGACCAGATGGCAGCCAGATAGACTCTGATAGAGCCCTGCCCAGAGAAACCAACCAACACATATGGTCAGTGACCAGATGGCAGCCAGATAGACTCTGATAGAGCCCTGCCCAGAGAAACCAACCAACACATAGGGTCAGTGACCAGATGGCAGACAGATAGACTCTGATAGAGCCCAGAGAAACCAACCAACACATAGGGTCAGTGACCAGATGGCAGCCAGATAGACTCTGATAGAGCCCAGAGAAACCAACCAACACATAGGGTCAGTGACCAGATGGCAGACAGATAGACTCTGATAGAGCCCAGAGAAACCAACCAACACATAGGGTCAGTGACCAGATGGCAGCCAGATAGACTCTGATAGAGCCCAGAGAAACAAACCAACACATATGGTCAGTGACCAGATGGCAGCCAGATTGACTCTGATAGAGCCCTGCCCAGAGAAACCAACCAACACATATGGTCAGTGACCAGATGGCAGCCAGATAGACTCTGATAGAGCCCTGCCCAGAGAAACCAACCAACACATATGGTCAGTGACCAGATGGCAGCCAGATAGACTCTGATAGAGCCCTGCCCAGAGAAACCAACCAACACATAGGGTCAGTGACCAGATGGCAGACAGATAGACTCTGATAGAGCCCAGAGAAACCAACCAACACATAGGGTCAGTGACCAGATGGCAGCCAGATAGACTCTGATAGAGCCCAGAGAAACAAACCAACACATATGGTCAGTGACCAGATGGCAGCCAGATAGACTCTGATAGAGCCCTGCCCAGAGAAACCAACCAACACATATGGTCAGTGACCAGATGGCAGCCAGATAGACTCTGATAGAGCCCTGCCCAGAGAAACCAACCAACACATATGGTCAGTGACCAGATGGCAGCCAGATAGACTCTGATAGAGCCCAGAGAAACCAACCAACACATATGGTCAGTGACCAGATGGCAGCCAGATAGACTCTGATAGAGCCCAGAGAAACCAACCAACACATATGGTCAGTGACCAGATGGCAGCCAGATAGACTCTGATAGAGCCCAGAGAAACCAACCAACACATAGGGTCAGTGACCAGATGGCAGACAGATAGACTCTGATAGAGCCCTGCCCAGAGAAACCAACCAACACATAGGGTCAGTGACCAGATGGCAGCCAGATAGACTCTGATAGAGCCCTGCCCAGAGAAACCAACCAACACATATGGTCAGTGACCAGATGGCAGCCAGATAGACTCTGATAGAGCCCTGCCCAGAGAAACCAACCAACACATATGGTCAGTGACCAGATGGCAGCCAGATAGACTCTGATAGAGCCCTGCCCAGAGAAACCAACCAACACATATGGTCAGTGACCAGATGGCAGCCAGATAGACTCTGATAGAGCCCTGCCCAGAGAAACCAACCAACACATAGGGTCAGTGACCAGATGGCAGACAGATAGACTCTGATAGAGCCCAGAGAAACCAACCAACACATAGGGTCAGTGACCAGATGGCAGCCAGATAGACTCTGATAGAGCCCAGAGAAACAAACCAACACATATGGTCAGTGACCAGATGGCAGCCAGATAGACTCTGATAGAGCCCTGCCCAGAGAAACCAACCAACACATATGGTCAGTGACCAGATGGCAGCCAGATAGACTCTGATAGAGCCCTGCCCAGAGAAACCAACCAACACATATGGTCAGTGACCAGATGGCAGCCAGATAGACTCTGATAGAGCCCAGAGAAACCAACCAACACATATGGTCAGTGACCAGATGGCAGCCAGATAGACTCTGATAGAGCCCAGAGAAACCAACCAACACATATGGTCAGTGACCAGATGGCAGCCAGATAGACTCTGATAGAGCCCAGAGAAACCAACCAACACATAGGGTCAGTGACCAGATGGCAGACAGATAGACTCTGATAGAGCCCTGCCCAGAGAAACCAACCAACACATAGGGTCAGTGACCAGATGGCAGCCAGATAGACTCTGATAGAGCCCTGCCCAGAGAAACCAACCAACACATATGGTCAGTGACCAGATGGCAGCCAGATAGACTCTGATAGAGCCCTGCCCAGAGAAACCAACCAACACATAGGGTCAGTGACCAGATGGCAGCCAGATAGACTCTGATAGAGCCCAGAGAAACCAACCAACACATAGGGTCAGTGACCAGATGGCAGCCAGATAGACTCTGATAGAGCCCAGAGAAACCAACCAACACATAGGGTCAGTGACCAGATGGCAGACAGATAGACTCTGATAGAGCCCAGAGAAACCAACCAACACATGGGGTCAGTGACCAGATGGCAGCCAGATAGACTCTGATAGAGCCCAGAGAAACCAACCAACACATAGGGTCAGTGACCAGATGGCAGACAGATAGACTCTGATAGAGCCCTGCCAGGAGAAACCAACCAACACATAGGGTCAGTGAACAGATGGCAGACAGATAGACTCTGATAGAGCCCAGAGAAACCAACCAACACATAGGGTCAGTGACTGACTGACAGGCAGTGATGTTGAAAACATTTTCACTCCCTTCTGCTCTGTCTCCCTCAGTTTAGGCAGAACACCGTAAAAGAGTGAACTGCTGTGAAGTTCTGCGTGGGGTTTTAAAAGCAAACGCTAGTTCTTTGACCAACGTTTTAGACAGCACTTCCCTTCAACCGGTGCCACGGCTGAAGTGTGGGTGTCTTGCCAAACAGTTGGCTGGTCCCTGCTTCACACATCAGGACTGTGTGTTTTTGTGAGCAGAGATGGAAGGGTCACAGTGACATTCCAGGCAGGCTGCTTGTCCTTGTGCTTCATCAGAAAGCAAAAATTCACATTCCATGAAATTATTACCGTGAAGAATGTCCCACCCAACACGGCCCTAACCACCAACCCCAGGGTGCCTCCGAGATAGTGCCCTGTTCTTTATTGTAGTGCACTACTTTTGACCCAATAGGACCCATAGGTACCCCACTCTGGCCCCCCTCACAAACGGCCCCCACTCTGGCCCCCTCTCCGGCCCCCACTCCGCCCCCCCCACTCCGGCCACCCCCTCCGGCCCCCCATTCTGGCCCCCTCTCCGGCCCCCTCTCCGCCCCCCCCTCGGGTCCCCCTTCTCCGGCCCCCCTTCTGGCCCTCTCTCCGCCCCCCTCCGGCCCCCTTCTGGCCCCCTCTCCGCCCCCTCTCCGACACCCCCTCTCTGGCCCCCACTCTGGCCCCCTCCGGGCCCGGGTTAATGACTCACTGTAATTTCCATAGAAAGTTTTTTTTTAAATGCCCTAAAAGACTTTGTTCCTGTATTTACTCTGTCAGTTTAGATGGTTGCTAGCTGGAAATAGTAGATGATTTTATGAGGAGTGATTATGTCCACATTGTTATTCCTGGCAGGTGATGGATTGAATTGCCTAGACTTTTGACAGGTACCACTTGTGCACGTTGGTTGATGGAGAGAAAGTCATAAACAAGAAGCCTGTACTGTAGTCAGGAGTATCTCCCTGGCTACCCAAACGGTACGACAATCCACGGACGTTAGCTTCTTCTCCACAACGAGTCTGGATCTGAGTACCTCCCTGACCCTTCACCGAATGCCAACACGTTCGAGGTCGTCTGATCGGTCCAGAAACAGATGGGTTGGGTCAGAGACAAGACACACGTGATAATCTGATTGGTTAGAGACGATCCAATCGCTGATGACTTTGTTGTGCACAACACCCCTCGTGTGCCTCTCGTCACTACACACGACTTCAACGACGGCAGTGTCAGTGAATGACAGAGCAGCAGGATAATGTAGTCATCAGGCTGGGCGGTCTCTGCTATACTGTCAGATTAGTGACAGAGCAGCAGGATAATGTAGTCATCAGGCTGGGCGGTCTCTGCTATACTGTCAGATTAGTGACAGAGCAGCAGGATAATGTAGTCATCAGGCTGGGAGGTCTCTGCTATACTGTCAGATTAGTGACAGAGCAGCAGGATAATGTAGTCATCAGGCTGGGCGGTCTCTGCTATACTGTCAGATTAGTGACAGAGCAGCAGGATAATGTAGTCATCAGGCTGGGCGGTCTCTGCTATACTGTCAGATTAGTGACAGAGCAGCAGGATAATGTAGTCATCAGGCTGGGAGGTCTCTGCTATACTGTCAGATTAGTGACAGAGCAGCAGGATAATGTAGTCATCAGGCTGGGAGGTCTCTGCTATACTGTCAGATTAGTGACAGAGCAGCAGGATAATGTAGTCATCAGGCTGGGCGGTCTCTGCTATACTGTCAGATTAGTGACAGAGCAGCAGGATAATGTAGTCATCAGGCTGGGCGGTCTCTGCTATACTGTCAGATTAGTGACAGAGCAGCAGGATAATGTAGTCATCAGACTGGGCGGTCTCTGCTATACTGTCAGATTAGTGACAGAGCAGCAGGATAATATAGTCATCAGGCTGGGCGGTCTCTGCTATACTGTCAGATTAGTGACAGAGCAGCAGGATAATGTAGTCATCAGGCTGGGAGGTCTCTGCTATACTGTCAGATTAGTGACAGAGCAGCAGGATAATGTAGTCATCAGGCTGGGCGGTCTCTGCTATACTGTCAGATTAGTGACAGAGCAGCAGGATAATGTAGTCATCAGGCTGGGAGGTCTCTGCTATACTGTCAGATTAGTGACAGAGCAGCAGGATAATGTAGTCATCAGGCTGGGCGGTCTCTGCTATACTGTCAGATTAGTGACAGAGCAGCAGGATAATGTAGTCATCAGGCTGGGCGGTCTCTGCTATACTGTCAGATTAGTGACAGAGCAGCAGGATAATGTAGTCATCAGGCTGGGAGGTCTCTGCTATACTGTCAGATTAGTGACAGAGCAGCAGGATAATGTAGTCATCAGGCTGGGCGGTCTCTGCTATACTGTCAGATTAGTGACAGAGCAGCAGGATAATGTAGTCATCAGGCTGGGAGGTCTCTGCTATACTGTCAGATTAGTGACAGAGCAGCAGGATAATGTAGTCATCAGGCTGGGCGGTCTCTGCTATACTGTCAGATTAGTGACAGAGCAGCAGGATAATGTAGTCATCAGGCTGGGCGGTCTCTGCTATACTGTCAGATTAGTGACAGAGCAGCAGGATAATGTAGTCATCAGGCTGGGCGGTCTCTGCTATACTGTCAGATTAGTGACAGAGCAGCAGGATAATGTAGTCATCAGGCTGGGAGGTCTCTGCTATACTGTCAGATTAGTGACAGAGCAGCAGGATAATGTAGTCATCAGGCTGGGCGGTCTCTGCTATACTGTCAGATTAGTGACAGAGCAGCAGGATAATGTAGTCATCAGGCTGGGAGGTCTCTGCTATACTGTCAGATTAGTGACAGAGCAGCAGGATAATGTAGTCATCAGGCTGGGAGGTCTCTGCTATACTGTCAGATTAGTGACAGAGCAGCAGGATAATGTAGTCATCAGGC
Source organism: Oncorhynchus nerka (assembly GCF_034236695.1). Lineage (NCBI taxonomy): Eukaryota > Metazoa > Chordata > Actinopteri > Salmoniformes > Salmonidae > Oncorhynchus > Oncorhynchus nerka. The sequence goes on from NC_088417.1 coordinate 2,552,890, forward strand.
TGGGCGGTCTCTGCTATACTGTCAGATTAGTGACAGAGCAGCAGGATAATGTAGTCATCAGGCTGGGAGGTCTCTGCTATACTGTCAGATTAGTGACAGAGCAGCAGGATAATGTAGTCATCAGGCTGGGCGGTCTCTGCTATACTGTCAGATTAGTGACAGAGCAGCAGGATAATGTAGTCATCAGGCTGGGCGGTCTCTGCTATACTGTCAGATTAGTGACAGAGCAGCAGGATAATGTAGTCATCAGGCTGGGCGGTCTCTGCTATACTGTCAGATTAGTGACAGAGCAGCAGGATAATGTAGTCATCAGGCTGGGAGGTCTCTGCTATACTGTCAGATTAGTGACAGAGCAGCAGGATAATGTAGTCATCAGGCTGGGAGGTCTCTGCTATACTGTCAGATTAGTGACAGAGCAGCAGGATAATGTAGTCATCAGGCTGGGCGGTCTCTGCTATACTGTCAGATTAGTGACAGAGCAGCAGGATAATGTAGTCATCAGGCTGGGAGGTCTCTGCTATACTGTCAGATTAGTGACAGAGCAGCAGGATAATGTAGTCATCAGGCTGGGCGGTCTCTGCTATACTGTCAGATTAGTGACAGAGCAGCAGGATAATGTAGTCATCAGGCTGGGAGGTCTCTGCTATACTGTCAGATTAGTGACAGAGCAGCAGGATAATGTAGTCATCAGGCTGGGCGGTCCCTGCTATACTGTCAGATTAGTGACAGAGCAGCAGGATAATGTAGTCATCAGGCTGGGAGGTCTCTGCTATACTGTCAGATTAGTGACAGAGCAGCAGGATAATGTAGTCATCAGGCTGGGCGGTCTCTGCTATACTGTCAGATTAGTGACAGAGCAGCAGGATAATGTAGTCATCAGGCTGGGAGGTCTCTGCTATACTGTCAGATTAGTGACAGAGCAGCAGGATAATGTAGTCATCAGGCTGGGAGGTCTCTGCTATACTGTCAGATTAGTGACAGAGCAGCAGGATAATGTAGTCATCAGGCTGGGAGGTCTCTGCTATACTGTCAGATTAGTGACAGAGCAGCAGGATAATGTAGTCATCAGGCTGGGAGGTCTCTGCTATACTGTCAGATTAGTGACAGGATAAGAGCAGCAGGAGTAATGTAGTCATCAGGCTGGGCGGTCTCTGCTATACTGTCAGATTAGTGACAGAGCAGCAGGATAATGTAGTCATCAGGCTGGGAGGTCTCTGCTATACTGTCAGATTAGTGACAGAGCAGCAGGATAATGTAGTCATCAGGCTGGGCGGTCTCTGCTATACTGTCAGATTAGTGACAGAGCAGCAGGATAATGTAGTCATCAGGCTGGGAGGTCTCTGCTATACTGTCAGATTAGTGACAGAGCAGCAGGATAATGTAGTCATCAGGCTGGGAGGTCTCTGCTATACTGTCAGATTAGTGACAGAGCAGCAGGATAATGTAGTCATCAGGCTGGGAGGTCTCTGCTATACTGTCAGATTAGTGACAGAGCAGCAGGATAATGTAGTCATCAGGCTGGGCGGTCTCTGCTGTACTGTCAGATTAGTGACAGAGCAGCAGGATAATGTAGTCATCAGGCTGGGAGGTCTCTGCTATACTGTCAGATTAGTGACAGAGCAGCAGGATAATGTAGTCATCAGGCTGGGAGGTCTCTGCTATACTGTCAGATTAGTGACAGAGCAGCAGGATAATGTAGTCATCAGGCTGGGAGGTCTCTGCTATACTGTCAGATTAGTGACAGAGCAGCAGGATAATGTAGTCATCAGGCTGGGAGGTCTCTGCTATACTGTCAGATTAGTGACAGAGCAGCAGGATAATGTAGTCATCAGGCTGGGAGGTCTCTGCTATACTGTCAGATTAGTGACAGAGCAGCAGGATAATGTAGTCATCAGGCTGGGCGGTCTCTGCTATACTGTCAGATTAGTGACAGAGCAGCAGGATAATGTAGTCATCAGGCTGGGAGGTCTCTGCTATACTGTCAGATTAGTGACAGAGCAGCAGGA
>NC_088417.1:2559895-2589895 GCF_034236695.1 Oncorhynchus nerka
CATGTCAGGCTGGATGGTGATATCATGTCCCCTTTTAGGCTGCTGGGAATGTCCCCCCACTTGTGCTGATGGAGGAAAGCTGCAAAATTCATTAAAAATGAGATGATTCATACAATCCGTGTTTGTCAGGTTCTGGAAAGCGAAATAAGTCAGTCTAACAACAGATCAGAAATCATTTTCAAAATAATTGAATGCATTTTGAGTGTGAAGAGCAATAATTAAACACCTAATGTTACTGCCTGAATACAACTGAACACAATTTATTATAATGCACTGCAGTCCAAGCGTGTTACATAGCAGTATCACAATGTGAGGGGTTGTTGGTAGGAACAGTGGTAGGAACAGTGTAGTCTTCTGCCCCCTAGTGGTTAACTACAGTCTTACAAAAAAGTGTTCTAAAAAGGTTATTCGACTGTCCCCAAAGGATAACCCTTTTTGGTTCCAGATGGAAGACATATATTCCTACCAGCAGTCTTCTGCCCCCTAGTGGCTGGAGATGGAAGACACACTGTTCCTACCAGCAGTCTTCTGCCCCCTAGTGGATGGAGATGGAAGACATATATTCCTACCAGCAGTCTTCTGCCCCCTAGTGGCTGGAGATGGAAGACATATATTCCTACTAGCAGTCTTCTGCCCCCTAGTGGCTGGAGATGGAAGACATATATTCCTACCAGCAGTCTTCTGCCCCCTAGTGGATGGAGATGGAAGACACACTGTTCCTACCAGCAGTCTTCTGCCCCCTAGTGGATGGAGATGGAAGACATATGTTCCTACCAGCAGTCTTCTGCCCCCTAGTGGCTGGAGATGGAAGACATATATTCCTACCAGCAGTCTTCTGCCCCCTAGTGGATGGAGATGGAAGACACACTGTTCCTACCAGCAGTCTTCTGCCCCCTAGTGGCTGGAGATGGAAGACACACTGTTCCTACCAGCAGTTTTCTGCCCCCTAGTGGATGGAGATGGAAGACACATGAACACGCATTTCATAAACCCATTTAAAATCAGTTGTTATACATATGCTAAATTCACACTGTATTACACACTCACATCAAACATCAAGACAGTATTTATTTACTTCTATATACAGTCAAATTCAAATGTTTGAACACACTTATTCATTCATGGGTTTTTCTTTATGTTTTACTATTTTCTACATTGTAGAATAATAGCAAAGACATCAAAACTATGAAATAACACATATGTAAGCATGTTGTAACCAAAAAAGTGTTAAACAAATCAAAGATTTTAGATGCTTCAAAATAGCCACCCTTTGCCTTTGATGACAGGTTTGCAGACTCTTGGCATTCTCTCAACCAGTTTCATGAGGAATGCTTTTCCAGCAGTCTTGAAGTAGTCCCCACATATGCTGAGCACTTGTTGGCTGCTTTTCCTTCATTCTGCATTTCGACTCATCCCACCCCATCTCAATTGGGTTGAGGACAGATGATTGTGGAGACCAGGTCATCTGATGCAGCACTCCATCACTCTCCTTCTTGGTCATAAATCCCTTACACAGCCTGGAGGTGTGTTGGGTCATTGTCCTGTTGAATAACAAATAATAGTCCCACTAAGCACAAAACAGATGGGATGGCGTATTGCTGCACAATTCTGTGGTAGCCATGCTGGTTAAGTGTGCCTTGAATTAAAAAAAAATATCTGACAGTGTCCCCAGCAAACCCCCCCAAACCATCACACCTCCTCCTCCATGCTTCACGGTGGGAACCACACATGCAGAGATCATCCGTTCACCTTCTCTGCATCTCACAAAGACACGGCGGTTGGAACCAAACCAAGGGACAGATTTCCACCGGTCTAATGTCCATTGCTCTTATTTCTTGGCCCAAGCAAGTCTCTTCTTATTATTGGTGTCCTTTAGTAGTGGTTTCTTTGCAGCATTTCAACCATGAAGGCCTGATTCACACAGTCTCGTCTGAACAGTTGATGTTGAGATATGCTCTTACTTGAACTCTGTGAAGCATTTATTTGGGCTGTAATTTCTGAGGCTGGTAACTCTAATGAGCTTATCCTCTGCAGCAGAGGTAACTCTGGGTCTTCCTTTCCTGTGGCGGTCCTGATGAGAGCCAGTTTCATCATAGCGCTTGATTGGTTTTTGCGACGGCACTTGAATTAACTTTCAAAGATTTTGACATTTTCCGCGTTGACTGATTTTCATGTCGTAAAATAATGATGGACTCTCATTTCTCTTATTATTATTTGAGTTGTTCTTGCCATAATATGGACTTTTACCGTATATGCCTATCTTCTTAATAACACCCCTACCTTGTCACAAAACAACTGATTGGCTCAACACATTAAGAAGAAAATAAATTCCACATATCATCTTTTAACAAGGCACACTGGTTAATTGAAATGCATTACAGGTGACTACCTCATGAAGCTGGTTGAGAGAATGCCAAGGATCTCAAATAGAAAATATATTTAGATTTGTTTAACACTTTTTTGGTTACTACATGATTCAAATTTGTGTTATTTCATAGTTGATGTCTTTCTTCACTATCATTCTACAATGTAGAAAATAGTAAAATACATAAAAACCCTGCAATGAGTAGGTGTATCCTTCAATGAGTAGGTGTATCCTTCAATGAGTAGGTGTATCCTTCAATGTATCCTTCAATGAGTAGGTGTATCCTTCAATGAGTAGGTGTATTCTTCAATGAGTAGGTGTATCCTTCAATGAGCAGGTGTATCCAAACCTTGGACTGTTACTGTTTGTCACAGAAAACATGATATATTTGTAAAAGATTCAACAATATTTTTTTCAATGAGTAGGTGTATCCTTCAATGAGTAGGTGTATCCTTCAATGTCTCCTTCAATGAGTAGGTGTATCCTTCAATGAGTAGGTGTATCCTTCAATGTCTCCTTCAATGAGTAGGTGTATCCTTCAATGTATCCTTCAATGAGTAGTGTATCCTTCAATGTATCCTTCAATGAGTAGGTGGTGTCAATCCTTCAATAGATGTATCCTTCAATGAGTAGGTGTATCCTTCAATGAGTAGATGTATCCTTCAATGAGTAGGTGTATCCTTCAATGAGTAGGTGTATCCTTCAATGAGTAGGTGTATCCTTCAATGAGTAGGTGTATCCTTCAATGTATCCTTCAATGAGTAGGTGTATCCTTCAATGTCTCCTTCAATGAGTAGGTGTATCCTTCAATGTATCCTTCAATGAGTAGGTGTATCCTTCAATGTATCCTTCAATGAGTAGGTGTATCCTTCAATGTATCCTTCAATGAGTAGGTGTATCCTTCAATGCATCCTTCAATGAGTAGGTGTATCCTTCAATGTATCCTTCAATGAGTAGGTGTATCCTTCAATGAGTAGGTGTATCCTTCAATGTCTCCTTCAATGAGTAGGTGTATCCTTCAATGAGTAGGTGTATCCTTCAATGTCTCCTTCAATGAGTAGGTGTATCCTTCAATGAGTAGGTGTATCCTTCAATGAGTAGGTGTATCCTTCAATGTATCCTTCAATGAGTAGGTGTATCCTTCAATGAGTAGGTGTATCCTTCAATGAGTAGGTGTATCCTTCAATGAGTAGGTGTATCCTTCAATGAGTAGGTGTATCCTTCAATGAGTAGGTGTATCCTTCAATGAGTAGGTGTATCCTTCAATGAGCAGGTGTATCCTTCAATGAGCAGGTGTATCCTTCAATGATCAGGTGTATCCAAACCTTGGACTGTTACTGTTTGTCACAGCAAACATGATATATTTGTAAAAGATTCTCCAATATTTTTTTCCCAGAAAAGAAACAGTAGTTTCTCTTCAGACCACATGGTGGCGGCAGTGAGCCATACATATAGTGTCCTCCTTTCCTTTCCTTTGCTCTCGTGTCCTCGGGCATCTAACGCCCCCAGTGAAACAACTCCTTAACTCCTTTCCTGCTGCCTGTAGATGTAGATGTAATAGACTTTGTGGACTTAGTATTCCTGCTGCATTCGTTGGACCCAAACTGGGTCATAATTTTCGCTAACATCATTTAATAATAATAGAGATTCATTAGCGCAAAGAACCAGGCAGTCTCTCATCAGCAGGGAGGAAGAATACCACTGGGGCCCTCACAGAAGGTCGGGATAGGAGGCAGGGGATGGTACAGAGCACACCGAGTTCTCAGTTACACAGCAGCCCACAGAATTCCTGGGTCGGTCGTGTAAAATTATAACCACATTATAGGCTTCACTTGAAGAGTCAGAAAATGTTCCCTTCGTGAGATAATGAGCGAGGTAATGTTGTAATACACTGAGATCAGTCTGTTGAGAGGTAATGTTGTAATACACCGAGATCAGTCTGATGAGAGGTAATGTTGTAATACACTGAGATCAGTCTGATGAGAGGTAATGTTGTAATACACTGAGATCAGTCTGATGAGAGGTAATGTTGTAATACACTGAGATCAGTCTGATGAGAGGTAATGTTGTAATACACTGAGATCAGTCTGATGAGAGGTAATGTTGTAATACACTGAGATCAGTCTGATGAGAGGTAATGTTGTAATACACTGAGATCACTGAGATCAGTCTGATGAGAGGTAATGTTGTAATACACTGAGATCACTGAGATCAGTCTGATGAGAGGTAATGTTGAGGTAATGTTGTAATACACTGAGATCACCGAGATCAGTCTGATGAGAGGTAATGTTGTAATACACTGAGATAAGTCTGATGAGAGGTCATGTTGAGGTAATGTTGTAATACACTGAGATCACTGAGATCAGTCTGATGAGAGGTAATGTTGTAATACACTGAGATCAGTCTGATGAGAGGTAATGTTGAGGTAATGTTGTAATACACTGAGATCACTGAGATCAGTCTGATGAGAGGTAATGTTGTAATACACTGAGATCAGTCTGATGAGAAGTAATGTGGTAATACACTGAGATCAGTCTGATGAGAGGTAATGTGGTAATACACTGAGATCAGTCTGATGAGAGGTAATGTTGTAATACACTGAGATCAGTCTGATGAGAGGTAGTGGTTTTAATACACTGAGATCAGTCTGATGAGAGGTAATGTGGTAATACACTGAGATCACTGATATCAGTCTGTTGAGAGGTAATGTGGTAATACACTGAGATCAGTATGTTGAGAGGTAATGTTGCAATACACTGAGATCAGTCTGATGAGAGGTAATGTTGTAATACACTGAGATCACTGAGATCAGTCTGATGAGAGGTAATGTTGTAATACACTGAGATCAGTCTGTTGAGAGGTAATGTTGTAATACACTGAGATCAGTCTGTTGAGAGGTAATGTTGTAATACACTGATATCAGTCTGTTGAGAGGTAATGTTGTAATACACTGAGATCAGTCTGATGAGAGGTAATGTTGTAATACACTGAGATCAGTCTGATGAGAGGTAATGTTGCAATACACTGAGATCAGTCTGTTGAGAGGTAATGTTGTAATACACTGAGATCAGTCTGATGAGAAGTAATGTGGTAATACACTGAGATCAGTCTGATGAGAGGTAATGTTGAGGTAATGTTGTAATACACTGAGATCAGTCTGATGAGAGGTAATGTTGTAATACACTGAGAACAGTCTGATGAGAGGTAATGTTGAGGTAATGTTGAGGTAATGTTGTAATACACTGAGATCAGTCTGATGAGAGGTAGTGGTTGTAATACACTGAAATCAGTCTGATGAGAGGTAATGTGGTAATACACTGAGATCAGTCTGATGAGAGGTAATGTTGAGGTAATGTTGTAATACACTGAGATCAGTCTGATGAGAGGTAATGTTGAGGTAATGCTGTAATACACTGAGATCAGTCTGATGAGAGGTAATGGTGTAATACACTGAGAACAGTCTGATGAGAGGTAATGTTGAGGTAATGTTGAGGTAATGTGGTAATACACTGAGATCAGTCTGATGAGAGGTAATGAGGTAATACACCGAGATCAGTCTGATGAGAGGTAATGTTGAGGTAATGTTGTAATACACTGAGATCAGTCTGATGAGAGGTAATGTTGTAATACACTGAGAACAGTCTGATGAGAGGTAATGTTGTAATACACTGAGATCAGTCTGATGAGAGGTAATGTGGTAATACACTGAGATCAGTCTGATGAGAGGTAATGTTGTAATACACTGAGATCAGTCTGATGAGAGGTAATGTTGTAATACACTGAAATCAGTCTGATGAGAGGTAATGGTTGTAATACACTGAGATCACTGAGATCAGTCTGATGAGAGGTAATGTGGTAATACACTGAGATCAGTCTGTATTTCCCCATGGGATGTAAGTCGCTCTGGATAAGAGCGTCTGCTAAATTACTTAAATGTAAATGTAAATCAGTCTGTTGAGAGGTAATGTTGTAATACACCGAGATCAGTCTGATGAGATGTAATGGGGTAATACACTGAGATCAGTCTGATGAGAGGTAGTGGTTTTAATACACTGAGATCAGTCTGATGAGAGGTAATGTGCTAATACACTGAGATCACTGATATCAGTCTGTTGAGAGGTAATGTGGTAATACACTGAGATCAGTCTGATGAGAGGTAATGCTGTAATACACTGAGATCAGTCTGATGAGAGGTAATGTTGTAATACACTGAGATCAGTCTGATGAGAGGTAATGTGCTAATACACTGAGATCACTGATATCAGTCTGTTGAGAGGTAATGTGGTAATACACTGAGATCAGTCTGATGAGAGGTAATGCTGTAATACACTGAGATCAGTCTGATGAGAGGTAATGTTGTAATACACTGAGATCAGTCTGATGAGAGGTAATGTTGTAATACACTGAGATCAGTCTGATGAGAGGTAATGTTGTAATACACTGAGATCAGTCTGATGAGAGGTAATGTTGAGGTAATGTTGTAATACACTGAGATCAGTCTGATGAGAGGTAATGTTGTAATACACTGAGATCAGTCTGATGAGAGGTAATGTTGTAATACACTGATATCAGTCTGATGAGAGGTAATGTTGTAATACACTGAGATCAATCTGATGAGAGGTAATGTTAGTAGTAGTAGCTCTCATCTTATTTCCTCTAATACATTGTGAAGGATGTTTCTCAAGGTGGACCATCCCAGGATAAGGAAAATGATCTACCCGGGTCACCCAGAGACAGACAGACAGAACCGGGCTACGGAGGTCCGATCTCCTCCTGTCACCCAGAGACAGACAGAACCGGGCTACGGAGGTCCGATCTCCCCCTGTCACCCAGAGACAGACAGAACCGGGCTACGGAGGTCCGATCTCCCCCTGTCACCCAGAGACAGACAGAACCGGGCTACGGAGGTCCGATCTCCCCCTGTCACCCAGAGACAGACAGAACCGGGCTACGGAAGTCCGAACTCCCCCTGTTACCCAGAGACAGACAGAACCGGGCTACGGAGGTCCGATCTCCCCCTGTCACCCAGAGTCAGGCTGACAGAACCGGGCTACTGAGGTCCGATCTCCCCCTGTCACCCAGAGACAGACAGACAGAACCGGGCTACGGAGGTCCGATCTCCCCCTGTCACCCAGAGACAGACAGAACCGGGCTACGGAGGTCCGATCTCCCCCTGTCACCCAGAGACAGACAGAACCGGGCTACGGAGGTCCGATCTCCCCCTGTCACCCAGAGACAGACAGAACCGGGCTATGGAGGTCCGAACTCCCCCTGTTACCCAGAGTCAGGCTGATGGGGGTCGGTATTGGCTCTCATTGGTCTCTTTGTATCTGATAAATGTCACCACTACCGGCGGGTTTGTACATAATGCAGGGAGCTGGGGTCCTCGCGGCTCTCCTGAGCTGTCCCGTACTCTGCCTGATCGGGACATATACAGGGATACAGGCAGTGACTAGTGAACCACAACCTGGGCCTGAACTGCAATCTGTTATCTATCTCACCGTACACGGAGGTGACACGTACAGTCAAACTCCAGATTGTGACTTTAGTCGAAGTCGATTTGTTAATATTTGCTCGTAAGCTCAAGAAGACACATTTACATTTACATTTAGAGGATACTCTAATCCAGACTGCAGGACAGTTGGAGAGGTCATTTTCAGATCGCTACCATCCAGACTGCAGGACAGTTGGAGAGGTCATTTTCAGATCGCTACCATCCAGACTGCAGGACAGTTGGAGAGGTCATTTTCAGCTCGCTACCATCCAGACTGCAGGACAGTTGGAGAGGTCATTTTCAGATTTTCAGCTCGCTACCATCCAGACTGCAGGACAGTTGGAGAGGTCATTTTCAGCTCGCTACCATCCAGACTGCAGGACAGTTGGAGAGGTCATTTTCAGATCGCTACCATCCAGACTGCAGGACAGTTGGAGAGGTCATTTTCAGCTCGCTACCATCCAGACTGCAGGACAGTTGGAGAGGTCATTTTCAGCTCGCTACCATCCAGACTGCAGGACAGTTGGAGAGGTCATTTTCAGCTCGCTACCATCCAGACTGCAGGACAGTTGGAGAGGTCATTTTCAGAGCTACCATCCAGACTGCAGGACAGTTGGAGAGGTCATTTTCAGCTCGCTACCATCCAGACTGCAGGACAGTTGGAGAGGTCAGTTTCAGCTCGCTACCATCCAGACTGCAGGACAGTTGGAGAGGTCAGTTTCAGCTCGCTACCATCCAGACTGCAGGACAGTTGGAGAGGTCAGTTTCAGCTCGCTACCACCACCACCACACAGCTCACATATGTCATACCTTGTGTTACAACTAGGACAAATGTAACTTGAATTTTTCAAGGTTGCATGACTTAAAGAAGATGAAATTAACATATGTAATTGAGATGTCGATTTGTGATTAGCAGTGAAGATAATAGCTGTAAGGCTGGTCTTATGAAACACTGACAGCTTTGTCAGTAGGCAGTCGATAAGGGCTCAGGGGAGTGAAGGCCTGTCTCTCATCTCCTCACCTGTGGGCACAGAGTTCAATAGAATGACTCAGTGTGTTAGGATCTACTACAGATAATTACTGCAACACACGGTCCAGACGCACACACGCACGGACATACACACACGCACGGACATACACACACGCACGGACATACACACACGCACGGACATACACACACGCACGGACATACACACACGCACGGACATGCACACACGCACGGACACGGACATACACACACGCACGGACATACACACACGCACGGACATACACACATGCACGCACGGACATACACACACGCACGGACATACACACACACGGACATACACACATGCACGCACGGACATACACACATGCACGCACGGACATACACACACACACGCACGGACATACACACACGCACGGACATACACACACGCACGGACATACACACACGCACGGACATACACATACACACATACACACACACACACACGCACGGACATACACACACGCACGGACATACACACACGCACGGACATACACACATGCACGCACGGACATACACACATGCACTCACGGACATACACACACGCACGGACATACACACATGCACGCACGGACATACACACACACACACACACACACACACACACACACACACACACACACACACACACACACACACACACACACACACACACACACACACACACACACATACTTCAGACATGAAGTGTGTCCACTGGATGTGGTCTGTCCCAGGTATATCCCTCTGTGTGATATCTGTGGTCTTTCCCAGGTATATCCCTCTGCCCCAGGTATATCCCTCTGCCCCAGGTATATCCCTCTGCCCCAGGTATATCCCTCTGTGTGATATCTGTGGTCTTTCCCAGGTATATCCCTCTGCCCCAGGTATATCCCTCTGCCCCAGGTATATCCCTCTGCCCCAGGTATATCCCTCTGTGTGATATCTGTGGTCTCCCCCAGGTATATCCCTCTGTGTGATATCTGTGGTCTGTCCCAGGTATATCCCTCTGCCCCAGGTATATCCCTCTGTGTGATATCTGTGGTCTGTCCCAGGTATATCCCTCTGCCCCAGGTATATCCCTCTGTCCCAGGTATATCCCTCTGTGTGATATCTGTGGTCTCCCCCAGGTATATCCCTCTGTCCCAGGTATATCCCTCTGCCCCAGGTATATCCCTCTGTCCCAGGTATATCCCTCTGTGTGATATCTGTGGTCTCCCCCAGGTATATCCCTCTGTCCCAGGTATATCCCTCTGCCCCAGGTATATCCCTCTGTCCCAGGTATATCCCTCTGTGTGATATCTGTGGTCTTTCCCAGGTATATCCCTCTGCCCCAGGTATATCCCTCTGTCCCAGGTATATCCCTCTGTGTGATATCTGTGGTCTGTCCCAGGTATATCCCTCTGTGTGATATCTGTGGTCTCCCCCAGGTATATCCCTCTGTGTGATATATGTGGTCTGCCCCAGGTATATCCCTCTGTGTGATATCTGTGGTCTTTCCCAGGTATATCCCTCTGCCCCAGGTATATCCCTCTGCCCCAGGTATATCCCTCTGCCCCAGGTATATCCCTCTGTGTGATATCTGTGGTCTTTCCCAGGTATATCCCTCTGTGTGATATCTGTGGTCTGTCCCAGGTATATCCCTCTGCCCCAGGTATATCCCTCTGTGTGATATCTGTGGTCTGTCCCAGGTATATCCCTCTGCCCCAGGTATATCCCTCTGTCCCAGGTATATCCCTCTGTGTGATATCTGTGGTCTCCCCCAGGTATATCCCTCTGTCCCAGGTATATCCCTCTGCCCCAGGTATATCCCTCTGTCCCAGGTATATCCCTCTGTGTGATATCTGTGGTCTCCCCCAGGTATATCCCTCTGTCCCAGGTATATCCCTCTGCCCCAGGTATATCCCTCTGTCCCAGGTATATCCCTCTGTGTGATATCTGTGGTCTTTCCCAGGTATATCCCTCTGCCCCAGGTATATCCCTCTGTCCCAGGTATATCCCTCTGTGTGATATCTGTGGTCTGTCCCAGGTATATCCCTCTGTGTGATATCTGTGGTCTCCCCCAGGTATATCCCTCTGTGTGATATATGTGGTCTGCCCCAGGTATATCCCTCTGTGTGATATCTGTGGTCTTTCCCAGGTATATCCCTCTGCCCCAGGTATATCCCTCTGCCCCAGGTATATCCCTCTGCCCCAGGTATATCCCTCTGTGTGATATCTGTGGTCTTTCCCAGGTATATCCCTCTGTGTGATATCTGTGGTCTTTCCCAGGTATATCCCTCTGTCCCAGGTATATCCCTCTGTCCCAGGATATCCCTCTGTGTGATATCTGTGGTCTGTCCCAGGTATATCCCTCTGTCCCAGGTATATCCCTCTGTCCCAGGTATATCCCTCTGTCCCAGGTATATCCCTCTGTGTGATATCTGTGGTCTGTCCCAGGTATATCCCTCTGCCCCAGGTATATCCCTCTGTCCCAGGTATATCCCTCTGTGTGATATCTGTGGTCTGTCCCAGGTATATCCCTCTGTCCCAGGTATATCCCTCTGTCCCAGGTATATCCCTCTGCCCCAGGTATATCCCTCTGTCCCAGGTATATCCCTCTGTGTGATATCTGTGGTCTGTCCCAGGTATATCCCTCTGTGTGATATCTGTGGTCTTTCCCAGGTATATCCCTCTGTGTGATATCTGTGGTCTGTCCCAGGTATATCCCTCTGTCCCAGGTATATCCCTCTGTCCCAGGTATATCCCTCTGTCCCAGGTATATCCCTCTGTGTGATATCTGTGGTCTGTCCCAGGTATATCCCTCTGCCCCAGGTATATCCCTCTGTCCCAGGTATATCCCTCTGTGTGATATCTGTGGTCTCCCCCAGGTATATCCCTCTGTGTGATATCTGTGGTCTGTCCCAGGTATATCCCTCTGTGTGATATCTGTGGTCTTTCCCAGGTATATCCCTCTGGCCCAGGTATATCCCTCTGTCCCAGGTATATCCCTCTGTGTGATATCTGTGGTCTTTCCCAGGTATATCCCTCTGCCCCAGGTATATCCCTCTGTGTGATATCTGTGGTCTTTCCCAGGTATATCCCTCTGTGTGATATCTGTGGTCTGTCCCAGGTATATCCCTCTGCCCCAGGTATATCCCTCTGTCCCAGGTATATCCCTCTGCCCCAGGTATATCCCTCTGTGTGATATCTGTGGTAACTTTTAAGTTAGATCTATTTTTAAATATCAATATCGGTCAACCCATAATTGCTTTTTAAAGCTGTCATGGAAATACATGTATTTCCTATTACCAAGTAGTTTATGGGTCTGCTGAGCTATATGGATTTGTTTTAAAGAAGGATGTACATTTCTGCATTTGCCTGTCATGTGCCTTTTACTGAGGAGCGGCTTCCATCTTGCCACTCTACCAAAAAAGCCTGATTGCTGAAGTGCTGCAGAGATGGCTGTCCTTCTGGAAGGTTCTCCCATCTCCACAGACAAACTTTAAAGCTCTGTCAGAGTGACCATCGGGTTCTTGGTCACCTCCCTGACCAAGGCCCTTCTCCTCTGATTGCTCAGTTTGGCGGCCAGCTCTAGGAAGAGTCCTGGTTGTTCCAAACTTCTTCCATTTAAGAATGATGGAGGCCACTGTGTTCTTGGGGACCTTCAATGGTGCAGAAATGTTTTGGTACCCTTCCCCAAATCTGTGGCTCAACACAATCCTATCTCGGAGCTCTACGGACAATTCCTTCAACATCATGGCTTGGTTTTTGCTCTGACGTGCACTGTCAACTGTGTGACCTTATATAGACAGGTGTTTGCCTTTACAAGTCACGTCCAATCAATTGAATTGACCACATGTGGACTCCAATCAAGTTGTAGAAATATTTTAGGATGATCAATGGAAACAGGATGCACCTGAGCACAATTCTAAGTCTCATAGCAGCATCTCATAGCAGGGTCTGAAAATGTATGTAAATAAGGTATTTCTGTTTTGTATTTTTTAATACATTTGTAAACATTTCTAAAAAAAAACTGTTTTCATTTTGTGGGGTATTCATAATTTGGTCAGTTATACTAGGATGTGCAGTGTCCCCTTTTGTTGCTGGTATGTCATGCCGAAGTTTTCTTATCTTGCCAATGAACAAAATAATTAACCTCTACGGGATTGGTGTCGCACCCCAAGGGATGGTTTAGCTAACGTAGGCTAATGTGATTAGCATGAGGTTGTAAGTAACCCAAACAAATCCCAGGACAAAGACATATCTGATATGGGCAGAAAGCTTACACTACATTCTTGTTAATCTAACTGCACTGTCCAATTTACATTAGCTATTACAGTGAAAGAACACCAGCTATTGATTGTGGAGAGTGCCCAATAATTAACTTCAAAATGTATTAATAAACCAATTAGGCACAGTTGTGCAATGATTCATTGGATCCGTTTAAAACTTTGCACATACACTGCTGCCATCTAGTGTCCAAAATCTTTAATTGCACCTGGGATGGAATAATACATTACGTCCTTTCTCTTGCATTTCAAAGATGGTCTAAAATATTTACTAAAAAACATGTTTGGTTTTTTTGTATTATCTTTTTACTGACTGTTAGCACTTGGTGGTCTATAGATACTGACTGGTCTATAGATACTGACTGGTCTATAGATACTGACTGGTCTATAGATACTGACTGGTCTATAGATACTGACTGGTCTATAGATACTGACTGGTCTATAGATACTGACTGGTCTATAGATACTGACTGGTCTATAGATACTGACTGGTCTATAGATACTGACTGGTCTATAGATACTGACTGGTCTATAGCAGCTTCCCTCCAGAATGGGCTTTAGGGGAGGCAGATGAACCTGTAGCCATATTACTACAACAGTATTTAACATTATCCAGATACTGACTGGTCTATAGCAGCTTCCCTCCAGAATGGGCTTTAGGGGAGGCAGAGGAACCTGTAGCCATATTACTACAACAGTATTTAACATTATCCAGATACTGACTGGTCTATAGCAGCTTCCCTCCAGAATGGGCTTTAGGGGAGGCAGAGGAACCTGTAGCCATATTACTACAACAGTATTTAACATTATCCAGATACTGACTGGTCTATAGCAGCTTCCCTCCAGAATGGGCTTTAGGGGAGGCAGATGAACCTGTAGCCATATTACTACAACAGTATTTAACATTATCCAGATACTGACTGGTATATAGCAGCTTCCCTCCAGAATGGGCTTTAGGGGAGGCAGATGAACCTGTAGCCATATTACTACAACAGTATTTAACATTATCCAGATACTGACTGGTCTATAGCAGCTTCCCACCAGAATGGGCTTTAGGGGAGGCAGATGAACCTGTAGCCATATTACTACAACAGTATTTAACATTATCCAGATACTGACTGGTCTATAGCAGCTTCCCTCCAGAATGGGCTTTAGGGAGGCAGATGAACCTGTAGCCATATTACTACAACAGTATTTAACATTATCCAGATACTGACTGGTCTATAGCAGCTTCCCACCAGAATGGGCTTTAGGGGAGGCAGATGAACCTGTAGCCATATTACTACAACAGTATTTAACATTATCCAGATACTGACTGGTCTATAGCAGCTTCCCTCCAGAATGGGCTTTAGGGGAGGCAGATGAACCTGTAGCCATATTACTACAACAGTATTTAACATTATCCAGATACTGACTGGTCTATAGCAGCTTCCCACCAGAATGGGCTTTAGGGGAGGCAGATGAACCTGTAGCCATATTACTACAACAGTATTTAACATTATCCAGATACTGACTGGTCTATAGCAGCTTCCCACCAGAATGGGCTTTAGGGGAGGCAGATGAACCTGTAGCCATATTACTACAACAGTATTTAACATTATCCAGATACTGACTGGTCTATAGCAGCTTCCCTCCAGAATGGGCTTTAGGTGAGGCAGATGAACCTGTAGCCATATTACTACAACAGTATTTAACATTATCCAGATACTGACTGGTCTATAGCAGCTTCCCTCCAGAATGGGCTTTAGGGGAGGCAGATGAACCTGTAGCCATATTACTACAACAGTATTTAACATTATCCAGATACTGACTGGTCTATAGCAGCTTCCCACCAGAATGGGCTTTAGGGAGGCAGATGAACCTGTAGCCATATTACTACAACAGTATTTAACATTATCCAGATACTGACTGGTCTATAGCAGCTTCCCACCAGAATGGGCTTTAGGGGAGGCAGAGGAACCTGTAGCCATATTACTACAACAGTATTTAACATTATCCAGATACTGACTGGTCTATAGCAGCTTCCCACCAGAATGGGCTTTAGGGAGGCAGATGAACCTGTAGCCATATTACTACAACAGTATTTAACATTATCCAGATACTGACTGGTCTATAGCAGCTTCCCACCAGAATGGGCTTTAGGGAGGCAGATGAACCTGTAGCCATATTACTACAACAGTATTTAACATTATCCAGATACTGACTGGTCTATAGCAGCTTCCCTCCAGAATGGGCTTTAGGGAGGCAGATGAACCTGTAGCCATATTACTACAACAGTATTTAACATTATCCAGATACTGACTGGTCTATAGCAGCTTCCCACCAGAATGGGCTTTAGGGGAGGCAGATGAACCTGTAGCCATATTACTACAACAGTATTTAACATTATCCAGATACTGACTGGTCTATAGCAGCTTCCCTCCAGAATGGGCTTTAGGGGAGGCAGATGAACCTGTAGCCATATTACTACAACAGTATTTAACATTATCCAGATACTGACTGGTCTATAGCAGCTTCCCACCAGAATGGGCTTTAGGTGAGGCAGAGGAACCTGTAGCCATATTACTACAACAGTATTTAACATTATCCAGATACTGACTGGTCTATAGCAGCTTCCCACCAGAATGGTGCGCTTTAGGTGAGGCAGATGAACCTGTAGCCATATTACTACAACAGTATTTAACATTATCCAGATACTGACTGGTCTATAGCAGCTTCCCTCCAGAATGGGCTTTAGGGGAGGCAGATGAACCTGTAGCCATATTACTACAACAGTATTTAACATTATCCAGATACTGACTGTCTATAGCAGCTTCCCACCAGAATGGGCTTTAGGTGAGGCAGATGAACCTGTAGCCATATTACCTCAACAGTATTTAACATTATCCAGATACTGACTGGTCTATAGCAGCTTCCCACCAGAATGGTGCGCTTTAGGTGAGGCAGATGAACCTGTAGCCATATTACCTCAACAGTATTTAACATTATCCAGATACTGACTGGTCTATAGCAGCTTCCCTCCAGAATGGGCTTTAGGTGAGGCAGATGAACCTGTAGCCATATTACCACAACAGTATTTAACATTATCCAGATACTGACTGTCTATAGCAGCTTCCCACCAGAATGGTGCGCTTTAGGTGAGGCAGATGAACCTGTAGCCATATTACCTCAACAGTATTTAACATGAGATCATCTCTAAGCTTTACAGGAATGTGGTTCTGAACATAAACAGCAACACCGCCCCAGTTGGCATTTGTCTTTTCTGTAGATGTTATAACCATGTATTGCTATCACTGTATCATTGAAGATATGATTATTATTATTATTATTATTATTATTATTATTATTATTATTATATAATTATCTAAGAGAGTTTCAAAGCTAGTCAGAATAGGAATGTCATATTTTACTAGCAAGTTATTGACTTCATGGACCTTGTTTCTTAGGCTACATATGTTAATATGTGCTATTTAGTGGTAGTGTGGGATATTTTTCTGGGATGCTTGATCGTTTTCTTTGCTTTTACTGGGAAGCTTATATGAGGTAGACATGCTCATGTTATTTATGTTTGAGTTGATAGTGCAGGGTGAGCTGCATAATGTGGACTTCCTACTAGGGCACTCGGCCTCAGTGCTAACAGTATAACTCTGATTCATAGGCACGTGACCTACAATAGATGCAGGATCAAGAGTGGTATAATTAAGGGCAGTTAGGGGAGCGTAAATTAAGTTACTGCCAACGCCCCTGGGATAATGTACATTTGCTGCAGAATTCTGACAACTCAGCATCACATTGGTAGGGATTAACTGAGCTGGTCTTGGGTCATTGTCTCAACACAGCCTTGACATAGAAGGATGACTGTATCTTTGTAGCGACTGTGTGTATTGATACACCATCCAAAGTGTAATTAATAACTTCACCATGCTCAAAGGGATATTCAATGTCTGCTTTGTTTTTTTTTTTACCCATCAACCAATAGTTAAAATCAAATTAAAATCATTGAACCCTTATTTTACCAGGTATGTTGTCTGAGAA
This sequence comes from Oncorhynchus nerka, assembly GCF_034236695.1. Classification (NCBI taxonomy): domain Eukaryota; kingdom Metazoa; phylum Chordata; class Actinopteri; order Salmoniformes; family Salmonidae; genus Oncorhynchus; species Oncorhynchus nerka. Next base: position 2,577,067 of record NC_088417.1, read on the forward strand.
AGGTGCACTTTGCTATGATGTTGCTGTGATGTTGCTGTGATGTTGGTGATGTTGCTGTGATGTTGCTGTGATGTTGCTGTGATGTTGGTGATGTTGCTGTGATGTTGCTGTGATGTTGGTGATGTTGCTGTGATGTTGGTGATGTTGCTGTGATGTTTGTGATGTTGCTGATGTTGGTGATGTTGCTGTGATGTTTGTGATGTTGCTGTGATGTTGCTGTGATGTTGGTGATGTTGCTGATGTTGCTGTGATGTTGGTGATGTTGGTGATGTTGGTGATGTTGCTGATGTTGCTGTGATGTTGGTGATGTTCTGGTGTAATGTTGGTGATGTTGCTGATGTTGCTGTGATGTTGGTGATGTTGCTGTGATGTTGGTGATGTTGGTGATGTTGCTGTGATGTTTGTGATGTTGCTGTGATGTTGCTGTGATGTTGGTGATGTTGCTGTGATGTTGGTGATGTTGGTGATGTTGGTGATGTTGCTGATGTTGCTGTGATGTTGGTGATGTTCTGGTGTAATGTTGGTGATGTTGCTGATGTTGCTGTGATGTTGGTGATGTTGCTGTGATGTTGGTGATGTTGCTGATGTTGCTGTGATGTTGGTGATGTTGCTGATGTTGCTGTGATGTTGGTGATGTTGCTGTGATGTTGGTGATGTTGCTGTGATGTTTGTGATGTTGCTGTGATGTTTGTGATGTTGCTGTGATGTTGCTGTGATGTTGGTGATGTTTCTGATGTTGCTGTGATGTTGGTGATGTTGCTGTGATGTTGGTGATGTAACAGAACTTATGTAGCAGGCAAAACTCAGAGGACTAACTGTTCAGAATTTTCTTTTTCCCCTCTCTGTTCCCTGAATTTTCTTTGCCAAGAGATATTTCATAGGAACCGGTTTTCAGTTCCTACCGCTTCCACTGGATGTCACCAGTCTTTGGAATTTGGTTTTGGTTATTCCTTTGTGCAATGAAGAAGTAGGCCAACTCGGAACTGGGGACACTTTTGTGAGTTGCGCAAGATGTGAAAAGCAGCGCTGGTTTGTTTTCTTTCCTGTATTGAATACAGATTGCCCCGTCTACAATTTGATCGATTATTGTTTAAAAATACATAACGTTGTATTACTAAAGTAGTGTGAAATATTTTGGCAAAGTTTATAGGCAAATTTAGAAATATTTTGTAGTGACATTGCGTTTTTTGTAAACTGTTTTTTTCTGGATCAAACGCGCTTTATAAATGAACATTTTGGATATTTTGGATATATATGGACGGAATTAAATCGAACAAAAGGACCATTTGTGATGTTGATGGGACATATCGGAGTGCCAACAAAAGAAGCTCGTCAAAGGTAATGCATGTTTTATATTTTATTTCAGCGTTTTGTGTAGCGCCTGCAGGGTTGAAATATGCTAGTAACTCCTTTGTTTACTGCTGGTGCAGATGGTGAAGGCTATCAGATAATAGCTTCTTATGCTTTCGCCGAAAAGCATTTTAAAAATCTGACATGTTGGCTGGATTCACAACGAGTGTAGCTTTAATTGAGTATCTTACATGTGTGATTTAATGAAAGTTTGAATTTTATACCATTTTATTTGAATCTGGTGCTCTGCATTTCCCCTGGCAATTGGCCAGTTGATACATTTTTTAATCTTTAATTGACTAAGAGGTTTTAACTTATTGTTGTGAATGTGAAGAAAGGAAACAGAGGAAGAAGCTCTGAAGAATGAATGAATGAATGAATGAATGAATGAATGAATGATTGTCAGAGGAATTTAGAACATGCAGCTGTCAGGTTACCATGACTACAGTATATTGCTCCTTCATGACAAAAGTAACAACTACAATTAAAAAAATAATAATTCATTTGATTTGTAAACTGCTTTTCTCACACCTGTGCTCATTTATAAAATAAATAATTAAAACAATTCAAAACACAGGATATAGAACAAAGAGAACAATCAAAGCTATATGCAGGTGTTGTCAGATCTGGAGAACATGAGAACAGAATTATCAGAGGTCCTTGAAAGCTTTTCTGAACAGCACGGTCTTTAGCAGTGTAGAGGGCAGAGACTCTGCAACCCTAATAGTGTCTGGAAGTGAGTTCCACAGACGCTGAGCTGCGCAACTGAAAGCCCGGTTACCCATAGTTTTTAGTCTGCTGAAGGGGCCTGATGAAGGGAGACGGACCTGGAAGAGAGAAGGGTGGTCTGATGTGGGGCTGATGAAGGGAGACGGACATGGAGGAGAGAAGGGTGGTCTGATGTGGGGCTGCTGAAGGGAGACGGACCTGGAGGAGAGAAGGGTGGTCTGATGTGGGGCTGCTGAAGGCAGATGGACCTGGAGGAGAGAAGGGTGGTCTGATGTGGGGGTGCTGAAGGGAGATGGACCTGGAGGAGAGAAGGGTGGTCTGATGTGGGGCTGATGAAGGGAGATGGACCTGGAGGAGATAAGGGTGGTCTGATGTGGGGCTGCTGAAGGGAGACGGACCTGGAGGAGAGAAGGGTGGTCTGATGTGGGGCTGCTGAAGGCAGATGGACCTGGAGGAGAGAAGGGTGGTCTGATGTGGGGGTGCTGAAGGGAGATGGACCTGGAGGAGAGAAGGGTGGTCTGATGTGGGGCTGATGAAGGGAGATGGACCTGGAGGAGAGAAGGGTGGTCTGATGTGGGGCTGCTGAAGGGAGATGGACCTGGAGGACAGAAGGGTGGTCTGATGTGGGGCTGATGAAGGGAGATGGACCTGGAGGACAGAAGGTTGGTCTGATGTGGGGCTGATGAAGGGAGACGGACATGGAGGAGAGAAGGGTGGTCTGATGTGGGGCTGATGAAGGGAGATGGACCTAGAGGAGAGAAGGGTGGTCTGATGTGGGGCTGATGAAGGGAGATGGACCTGGAGGAGATAAGGGTGGTCTGATGTGGGGCTGCTGAAGGGAGACGGACCTGGAGGAGAGAAGGGTGGTCTGATGTGGGGGTGCTGAAGGGAGATGGACCTGGAGGAGAGAAGGGTGGTCTGATGTGGGGCTGATGAAGGGAGATGGACCTGGAGGAGAGAAGGGTGGTCTGATGTGGGGCTGCTGAAGGGAGATGGACCTGGAGGACAGAAGGGTGGTCTGATGTGGGGCTGATGAAGGGAGATGGACCTGGAGGACAGAAGGGTGGTCTGATGTGGGGCTGATGAAGGGAGACGGACCTGGAGGAGAGAAGGGTGGTCTGATGTGGGGCTGATGAAGGGAGATGGACCTGGAGGAGAGAAGGGTGGTCTGATGTGGGGCTGCTGAAGGGAGACGGACATGGAGGACAGAAGGGTGGTCTGATGTGGGGCTGATGAAGGCAGATGGACCTGGAGGAGAGAAGGGTGGTCTGATGTGGGGCTGCTGAAGGGAGATGGACCTGGAGGGGTGAAGGGTGGTCTGATGTGGGGCAGGTTGACAACCTCACTGGAGGGCAGGACCTTGACACCATCTAATATCCCAACCAGATTGACAACCTCACTGGAGGGCAGGACCTTGACACCATCTAATATCCCAACCAGGTTGACAACCTCACTGGAGGGCAGGACCTTGACACCATCTAATATCCCAACCAGGTTGACAACCTCACTGGAGGGCAAGACCTTGGTACCATTGAACCTATCTAATACCTCACATTGGGTATTAGTCCATCACCATTATGTGAGTTCTGCACCACAAGGGTCATTGGTACTTTTCAGCATGTGCTGTGGAAATGCTACGGGGTGGTTGCATTCTGGGGGAAAGACAACGATGTCATCTCTGTTCTTATAGGTAAAATCCTGGCGTTAGATCCAGTAGTGATGTTGCTTTGTGATGACTCTGATTTGCACTTGTCAGAACACCAACATAGAGTGAGGTTGGCAGGAACCACAGCTGCTAAGAAAATTATTGTACAAAGCTGGATTCCAGCTCATCACTTACCATTGCAACAATGGCTGCTCACATTTAAGTTGTCCTTATGGAGAAATTATGGAGAATCCTACAGCCAGGATTCACATGGCTAAGGTGTCGACTCTGGATCTCCTTGTGAAGCTCTCCACAGCCAGGATCCACAGGGCCAAGGTGTCGACTCTCCACAGCCAGGATCCACAGGGCCAAGGTGTCCACTCTCCACAGCCAGGATCCACAGGGCCAAGGTGTCGACTCTGGTTGTCCTTACGAAGCTCTCCACAGCCATGATCCACAGGGCCAAGGTGTCCCCTCTCCACAGCCAGGATCCACAGGGCCAAGGTGTCGACTCTGGTTGTCCTTACGAAGCTCACCACAGCCAGGATGCACAGGGCCAAGGTGTCCACTCTCCACAGCCAGGATCCACAGGGCCAAGGTGTCCACTCTCCACAGCCAGGATTCACAGGGCCAAGGTGTCGACTCTGGTTGTAATTACGAAGCTCTCCACAGCCAGGATCCACAGGGCCAAGGTGTCCACTCTCCACAGCCAGGATCCACAGGGCCAAGGTGTCCACTCTCCACAGCCAGGATCCACAGGGCCAAGGTGTCCACTCTGGTTGTCCTTACGAAGCTCTCCACAGCCAGGATCCACAGGGCCAAGGTGTCCACTCTGGTTGTCCTCACGAAGCTCTCCACAGCCAGGATCCACAGGGCCAAGGTGTCCACTCTGGTTGTCCTTACGAAGCTCTCCACAGCCATGATCCACAGGGCCAAGGTGTCCACTCTGGTTCTCCTTGTGAAGCTCTCCACAGCCAGGATCCACAGGGCCAAGGTGTCCACTCTCCACAGCCAGGATCCACAGGGCCAAAGTGTCCCATCTCCACAGCCAGGATCCACAGGGCCAAGGTGTCCACTCTGGTTGTCCTTGTGAAGCTCTCCACAGCCAGGATCCACAGGGCCAAGGTGTCCACTCTCCACAGCCAGGATCCACAGGGCCAAGGTGTCCCCTCTCCACAGCCAGGATCCACAGGGCCAAGGTGTCCACTCTCCACAGCCAGGATCCACAGGGCCAAGGTGTCCACTCTCCACAGCCAGGATTCACAGGGCCAAGGTGTCCACTCTCCACAGCCAGGATCCACAGGGCCAAGGTGTCCACTCTCCACAGCCAGGATCCACAGGGCCAAGGTGTCCACTCTCCACAGCCAGGATCCACAGGGCCAAGGTGTCCACTCTGGTTGTCCTTGTGAAGCTCTCCACAGCCAGGATCCACAGGGCCAAGGTGTCCACTCTCCACAGCCAGGATCCACAGGGCCAAGGTGTCCACTCTCCACAGCCAGGATTCACAGGGCCAAGGTATCCACTCTCCACAGCCAGGATCCACAGGGCCAAGGTGTCCACTCTCCACAGCCAGGATCCACAGGGCCAAGGTGTCCCATCTCCACAGCCAGGATCCACAGGGCCAAGATGTCCCCTCTCCACAGCCAGGATCCACAGGGCCAAGGTGTCCCATCTCCACAGCCAGGATCCACAGGGCCAAGATGTCCACTCTCCACAGCCAGGATCCACAGGGCCAAGGTGTCCACTCTCCACAGCCAGGATCCACAGGGCCAAGATGTCCCCTCTCCACAGCCAGGATCCACAGGGCCAAGATGTCCCCTCTCCACAGCCAGGATCCACAGGGCCAAGGTGTCCCCTCTCCACAGCCAGGATCCACAGGGCCAAGGTGTCCCCTCTCCACAGCCAGGATCCACAGGGCCAAGGTGTCCCCTCTCCACAGCCAGGATCCACAGGGCCAAGGTGTCCCCTCTCCACAGCCAGGATCCACAGGGCCAAGGTGTCCCCTCTCCACAGCCAGGATCCACAGGGCCAAGGGTTCCCCTCTCCACAGCCAGGATCCACAGGGCCAAGGTGTCCACTCTGGACACGTAAAAAAGCAGCAGCAGACATTTCTGAACTCTTAAACAACGGGCCTTTACATCCATGATTGATCAATTATTTGTCACTACCTCTGAGCCTTTATGATGTGTTGTTCAGTAGATTTACTACGTAATTTTATTCATTTGTCATTGTTTTACATGCTATCAGATTGTGTGTGTGTGTGAGAGAGAGAGAGAGAGAGAGAGAGAGAGAGAGAGAGAGAGAGAGAGAGAGAGAGAGAGAGAGAGAGAGAGAGAGAGAGAGAGAGAACAGACCCAGCAGAGCCCCAGGACAGCAACACAATTAGACCCATCCCCCCAAGAAAACTGGGCAAACTGGAATGCTCTCTGGCCCTAAACAGAGAGTACAGTACACCGTTACAGAATGCCTGACCACTGTGACCGCCGTAGGCAGTCAAAGCCTTAGTCATAGCCTTGCTATTGAGAAAGGCCGCCGTAGGCAGTCAAAGCCTTAGTCATAGCCTTGCTATTGAGAAAGGCCGCCGTAGGAGGTCAAAGCCTTAGTCTTAGCCTTGCTATTGAGAAAGGCCGCCGTAGGCAGACCTGGCTCTCAAGAGAAGACCGGCTATGTGCACACTGCCCACAAAATGAGGTGGAAACCGAGCTGCACTTCCTAACCTCCTGACAAATGTATGACCATGTTAGAGATACATATTTTCCCGCAGAACATACCCACAACAAATTTGAAAACAAATCAAACAATGAATAACTCCCATATATGTTAAGTGAAATACCGCAGTGTGCCGTCACATCAGAAAGATTTGTGTCCCATTTCCAATTGAAAAGGAAAACCAGTTGAGCACAAACAACAATACAATTCCACCAATATCTGTTTATTTATTTTCCCCTACTGTTTGTACTACAACTATTTGCAAAAAAAATAAATGTACATAGCTGATAATTTAACACCTTGAAATGTCCCTATCATCTTCAGACCTTTTGAAGTGCAGTGATTACTGTTCATTTCTAATCGTTTATTGTTGATGTTGTTCTATGTCTTCTTACGTTTGTTTATTGTTTATTTCACTTGTAAAACACGTCTCCAATGCCAATAAAGCCCATATGAATTGACAAAACAATTCAGAGACAGAGAAAAATAGAGAGAGAGAGAGACAGTGAGAAGAGAGAGAGAAGAGAGAGACAGAGAGCGAGAGGAGAGAGAGAGCAAGAAGAGAGAAGAGAGAAGAGAGACAGAGAGAGAGAGCAAGAAGAGAGAAGAGAGAGAGAGACAGAGAGAGAGAGCAAGAAGAGAGAAGAGAGAGAGAGACAGAGAGACAGAGAGACAGAGACAGACAGACAGACAGAGAGAGAGAAAGAGAGAGAGACAGAGAGAGAGACAGAGACAGAGAGCGAGAGGAGAGAGAGAGCAAGAAGAGAGAAGAGAGAAGAGAGACAGAGAGAGAGAGCAAGAAGAGAGAAGAGAGACAGAGAGACAGAGAGACAGAGACAGACAGACAGACAGAGAGAGAGAAAGAGAGAGAGACAGAGAGAGAGACAGAGACAGAGACAGAACAAGTTATCAGCTGAAATACATTCCACTTTCCTTGCTTCCTTCACATAAACGCTGTTGTCAGCCAGAGACGCAGCAACGATTCATCTCCAGAAAAGAAAGACACACAACAAACACAAAAGCAATGTGACAAGAAGAGTGCAGTTTATCGGTTTTCCACAGTCGTCAAGGATACCAACGCTATGCTAAAACATGTTTTGTGCGAGCGGGTGGGGAACAGATTGCCAATACAAAAGCCCGTGTTGATAATGTTGTAATTGAGATTTTCAGTGAAACACAATGAGGCGCATCATTCAGGGAGGGTATTTTATGTTACCCAGACACACCTGTTTAAATTGATGGGTCTAGACACACACATAGTGTACATTACCGGTCCGGTTCAGTACCAGTCAATAGTTTGGACCAATCTACTCATTCCAGGGTTTATTCTTTATTTTACCATTTTCTACATTGTAGAATAATAGTGAAGACATCGAGACTATGAAATAACACATGTAGTAATGAAAAAAAAAAGTTAAAGTTAAATCAAAATATATTTGAGATTCTTCTAACTTAAATCTACCGTCAAACACTCATGGTTTATTTTTAAACACACGGTAAAAGGGGGAAGTGGGGCTGAGCTGGACCCAAGGAAAGAAACAAATATCCCAAAACACCCCTAAGCTAGACTAGACTACTTCCATACAGCTAAATAACCAATAAAATACAGTGGGTGGTCTGCCCAGTTCTACCTAGTGTTCTTAGACAACGTAGTCCTACGGGTAGTGTATGCCCATGGGCGACTTGGCTTGGTACCCCCTTTTCATCAAACAAACAGTCAAGAAAAACAACAATACATACACACATACAATTGAGACATGTAGAACAACCAAAACAGCTCTCAATCCAAAGCAAGAGATTGAGACATGTAGGAGCAACAACCAAAACAGCTCTCAATCCAAAGCAAGAGATTGAGACATGTAGGAGCAACAACCAAAACAGCTCTCAATCCAAAGCAAGAGATTGAGACATGTAGGAGCAACAACCAAAACAGCTCTCAATCCAAAGCAAGAGATTGAGACATGTAGGAGCAACAACCAAAACAGCTCTCAATCCAAAGCAAGAGATTGAGACATGTAGGAGCAACAACCAAAACAGCTCTCAATCCAAAGCAAGAGATTGAGACAGAGCTACAGAGAAAACAACTGACTGGATTTTTAAACTAAGGGAAAGGGGATGTGATTGGGTAAGGGAAAAGGAGCAGGTGTCTTCTGATGCCGACTGATTGGTGACTGATTGGCGACACCTGTGAATAGGGGAGAAGGAAAGAAAATTAACACAGGTTACCTATATCTGTAACACTCACTATCTAAATAAAGATACCTTGGTCTCAGTGCTGACTCCCTGTCAAAACAAAGGTTCAAATACAAAATAGAGTGTATAGAGTCTGGTAGGGAGGTCAGGTAGAGAGTTAGGTCAGGTAGGGAGGTCAGGTAGAGAGTTAGGTCAGGTAGAGAGTTAGGTCAGGTAGAGAGACCTACGTCACCATAGAGAAGAGCAGTCCGTCTGTCCGTCCGTCTGTCCGCCAGAGAGACCGCTGAATGCTAAAACAGACTGTCACATATCCACAACATCAACACCTATGAACTTGGACACATAATGATTGTGGTTCCTTTGAATGGCTATAGATCAATACAAACATATGCTATAGATGCTATATGCTATAGATCAATACAAACATATGCTATAGATGCTATATGCTATAGATCAATACAAACATATGCTACTATATGTTGATTCACTGACATTAAAACGCGAAATAACCAGCCACTACAATTAACTGGCATTTGGTTGCCTCAATATTAATTAGAAAATATGAAATAGCAGATGGTATTCCTGAACAGCCAGCCAGAGACAGTGATCCCAGCCACATGAACAGCCAGCCAGAGACAGTGATCCCAGCCACATGAACAGCCAGCCAGAGACAGTGATCCCAGCCACATGAACAGCCAGCCAGAGACAGTGATCCCAGCCACATGAACAGCCAGCCAGAGACAGTGATCCCAGCCACATGAACAGCCAGCCAGAGACAGTGATCCCAGCCACATGAACAGCCAGCCAGAGACAGTGATCCCAGCCACATGAAAGCCAGCCAGAGACAGTGATCCCAGCCACATGAACAGCCAGCCAGAGACAGTGATCCCAGCCACATGAACAGCCAGCCAGAGACAGTGATCCCAGCCACATGAACAGCCAGCCAGAGACAGTGATCCCAGCCACATGAACAGCCAGCCAGAGACAGTGATCCCAGCCACATGAACAGCCAGCCAGAGACAGTGATCCCAGCCACATGAACAGCCAGCCAGAGACAGTGATCCCAGCCACATGAACAGCCAGCCAGAGACAGTGATCCCAGCCACATGAACAGCCAGCCAGAGACAGTGATCCCAGCCACATGAACAGCCAGCCAGAGACAGTGATCCCAGCCACATGAACAGCCAGCCAGAGACAGTGATCCCAGCCACATGAACAGCCAGCCAGAGACAGTGATCCCAGCCACATGAACAGCCAGCCAGAGACAGTGATCCCAGCCACATGAACAGCCAGCCAGAGACAGTGATCCCAGCCACATGAACAGCCAGCCAGAGACAGTGATCCCAGCCACATGAACAGCCAGCCAGAGACAGTGATCCCAGCCACATGAACAGCCAGCCAGAGACAGTGATCCCAGCCACATGAACAGCCAGCCAGAGACAGTGATCCCAGCCACATGAACAGCCAGCCAGAGACAGTGATCCCAGCCACATGAACAGCCAGCCAGAGACAGTGATCCCAGCCACATGAACAGCCAAAGAGACAGTGATCCCAGCCACATGAACAGCCAGCCAGAGACAGTGATCCCAGCCACATGAACAGCCAGCCAGAGACAGTGATCCCAGCCACATGAACAGCCAGCCAGAGACAGTGATCCCAGCCACATGAACAGCCAGCCAGAGACAGTGATCCCAGCCACATGAACAGCCAGCCAGAGACAGTGATCCCAGCCACATGAACAGCCAGCCAGAGACAGTGATCCCAGCCACATGAACAGCCAGCCAGAGACAGTGATCCCAGCCACATGAACAGCCAGCCAGAGACAGTGATCCCAGCCACATGAACAGCCAGCCAGAGACAGTGATCCCAGCCACATGAACAGCCAGCCAGAGACAGTGATCCCAGCCACATGAACAGCCAGCCAGAGACAGTGATCCCAGCCACATGAACAGCCAGCCAGAGACAGTGATCCCAGCCACATGAACAGCCAGCCAGAGACAGTGATCCCAGCCACATGAACAGCCAGCCAGAGACAGTGATCCCAGCCACATGAACAGCCAGCCAGAGACAGTGATCCCAGCCACATGAACAGCCAGCCAGAGACAGTGATCCCAGCCACATGAACAGCCAGCCAGAGACAGTGATCCCAGCCACATGAACAGCCAGCCAGAGACAGTGATCCCAGCCACATGAACAGCCAGCCAGAGACAGTGATCCCAGCCACATGAACAGCCAGCCAGAGACAGTGATCCCAGCCACATGAACAGCCAGCCAGAGACAGTGATCCCAGCCACATGAACAGCCAGCCAGAGACAGTGATCCCAGCCACATGAACAGCCAGCCAGAGACAGTGATCCCAGCCACATGAACAGCCAGCCAGAGACAGTGATCCCAGCCACATGAACAGCCAGCCAGAGACAGTGATCCCAGCCACATGAACAGCCAGCCAGAGACAGTGATCCCAGCCACATGAACAGCCAGCCAGAGACAGTGATCCCAGCCACATGAACAGCCAGCCAGAGACAGTGATCCCAGCCACATGAACAGCCAGCCAGAGACAGTGATCCCAGCCACATGAACAGCCAGCCAGAGACAGTGATCCCAGCCACATGAACAGCCAGCCAGAGACAGTGATCCCAGCCACATGAACAGCCAGCCAGAGACAGTGATCCCAGCCACATGAACAGCCAGCCAGAGACAATGATCCCAGCCACATGAACAGCCAGCCAGAGACAGTGATCCCAGCCACATGAACAGCCAGCCAGAGACAGTGATCCCAGCCACATGAACAGCCAGCCAGAGACAGTGATCCCAGCCACATGAACAGCCAGCCAGAGACAGTGATCCCAGCCACATGAACAGCCAGCCAGAGACAGTGATCCCAGCCACATGAACAGCCAGCCAGAGACAGTGATCCCAGCCACATGAACAGCCAGCCAGAGACAGTGATCCCAGCCACATGCAGAAGCATTCAAAGAGAGTCTAGAGTCTTCATTGCTCAGGGCCAGACAATCCACTAGTCTCTTTTCACTACAGTGAACTTCCTTTATGCACAACACTGGCAATGTTTTACAGTTCCGTCGACAATTACTATCTCACAGCAAAGTAAAGCAGAATTACAACCTGTATTTTAAAGCCGTATGGTCGTGGTTGTGCGTAAAACTAGGTTCTTCAGCGATTCGTCAAAGCCAAGATAAGATTATTGAATTGTTAGTGTGAATGTGTGTCGTGATCGGGGATGAGGGTTCATTCAGCCTTTACACGCCTGCTAAGAAAGATACTGAAGGATCATCTTGAGGACGAGAGAGGACGGAGAGAAAATAAATTATGTTTATGCAAGTATCCTCAGCCTCTCTCAGAGATCAAACACTTTATATTACCAAGTATCCTCAGCCTCTCTCAAAGATCAAACACTTTATATCACCAAGTATCCTCAGCCTCTCTCAGAGATCAAACACTTTCCAATACCAAGGAGAGAAACGTTGACAGGACATGCTAAATATTCACCTTCTTGACAATCTAACACAACAGCTTGTATTTCTAATGATTGTCTCTGTGTTTGATACGGTAGAGAGTAACAGCAGCAGCATGTGTGTGTTCAGTACAGCTCACCCCCCCCCTTCATCAACACCACCCCCATATTTTACACTGAATCAGAGAGAAAAATATCTGTATTTCTGCCCTTCGCAAGTCTAAGAGAAATATGGGTTAGAGTTGGCTTTGGTAGTGGTATAGGAAACATAGTTGGGTTTTATTTCATCTTTATTTTAAGACTCTGAGCTGTTCCCAAGTCTAGATGGAATGTCAGATGATGTTTGGGTAAAATAGGCAAGGAAATCTGGGGGGGGTGTACAAACTCTGTACTGACTCACAATGTTCTGGGGGGGGGGTGTACAAACTAGGTACTGACTCACAATGTTCTGGGTGAGGGGTACAAACTATGTACTGACTCACAATGTTCTGGGGGAGGGGTACAAACTATGTACTGACTCACAATGTGGAGTGAGATGTCTGAAAAAAAGAGATGTCTGACATCCAACATGACTTCTGATGAAGTAGAAAGGACTGTAGTGTTGTCATCTAGCTGGTCAATGACAGAGCAGAGATGGAGAGAGACAGAGAGGGAAGAGAGAGAGAGAGAGAGAGAGGTGGAGAGAGAAAGGACTGTAGTGTTGTCACCTAGCTGGTCAATTACAGAGCAGA
>NC_088417.1:2592395-2747395 GCF_034236695.1 Oncorhynchus nerka
GCTGGTCAATGACAGAGCAGAGATGGAGAGAGACAGAGAGGGAAGAAGAGAGAGAGAGAGGTGGAGAGAGAAAGGACTGTAGTGTTGTCACCTAGCTGGTCAATGACAGAGCAGAGATGGAGAGAGACAGAGAGGGAAGAGAGAGAGAGAGAGAGAGGTGGAGAGAGAAAGGACTGTAGTGTTGTCACCTAGCTGGTCAATGACAGAGCAGAGATGGAGAGAGACAGAGAGGGAGAGAGAGAGAGAGAGAGAGAGAGAGGTGGAGAGAGAAAGGACTGTAGTGTTGTCACCTAGCTGGTCAATGACAGAGCAGAGATGGAGAGAGACAGAGAGAAGGAAGAGAGAGAGAGAGGTGGAGAGAGAAAGGACTGTAGTGTTGTCACCTAGCTGGTCAATGACAGAGCAGAGATGGAGAGAGACAGAGAGGGAAGAGAGAGAGAGAGGTGGAGAGAGAAAGGACTGTAGTGTTGTCACCTAGCTGGTCAATGACAGAGCAGAGATGGAGAGAGAAAGGACTGTAGTGTTGTCACCTAGCTGGTCAATGACAGAACAGAGATGGAGAGAGACAGAGAGGGAAGAGAGAGAGAGAGAGGTGGAGAGAGAAAGGACTGTAGTGTTGTCACCTAGCTGGTCAATGACAGAGCAGAGATGGAGAGAGACAGAGAGGGAAGAGAGAGAGAGAGAGGTGGGAGAGAGAAAGGACTGTAGTGTTGTCACCTAGCTGGTCAATGACAGAGCAGAGATGGAGAGAGACAGAGAGGGGAGAGAGAGAGAGAGAGGTGAGAGAGAAAGGACTGTAGTGTTGTCACCTAGCTGGTCAATGACACAGAGATGGAGAGCAGAGATGGAGAGAGAAAGGACTGTAGTGTTGTCACCTAGCTGGTCAATGACAGAGCAGAGATGGAGAGAGACAGAGAGGGAAGAGAGAGAGAGGTGGAGAGAGAAAGGACTGTAGTGTTGTCACCTAGCTGGTCAATGACAGAGCAGAGATGGAGAGAGACAGAGAGGGAAGAGAGAGAGAGAGGTGTAGAGAGAAAGGACTGTAGTGTTGAGCTGGTCAATGACAGAGCAGAGGTGGAGAGAGAGGTGGAGAGAGAAAGGACTGTAGTGTTGTCACCTAGCTGGTCAATGACAGAACAGAGATGGAGAGAGACAGAGAGGGAAGAGAGAGAGAGAGAGAGAGAGGTGGAGAGAGAAAGGACTGTAGTGTTGTCACCTAGCTGGTCAATGACAGAGCAGAGATGGAGAGAGACAGAGAGGGAAGAGAGAGAGAGAGAGGTGGAGAGAGAAAGGACTGTAGTGTTGTCACCTAGCTGGTCAATGACAGAGCAGAGATGGAGAGAGAAAGGACTGTAGTGTTGTCACCTAGCTGGTCAATGACAGAACAGAGATGGAGAGAGACAGAGAGGGAAGAGAGAGAGAGAGAGGTGGAGAGAGAAAGGACTGTAGTGTTGTCACCTAGCTGGTCAATGACAGAGCATAGATGGAGAGAGACAGAGAGGGAAGAGAGAAAGAGAGAGAGGTGAGAGAGAAAGGACTGTAGTGTTGTCACCTAGCTGGTCACAGAGTAGAGATGACAGAGCAGAGATGGAGAGAGAGAAAGGACTGTAGTGTTGTCACCTAGCTGGTCAATGACAGAACAGAGATGGAGAGAGACAGAGAGGGAAGAGAGAGAGAGAGAGGTGGAGAGAGAAAGGACTGTAGTGTTGTCACCTAGCTGGTCAATGACAGAGCAGAGATGGAGAGAGAAAGGAGAGTGTTGTCAAGCTGGTCAATGACAGAGCAGAGGTGGAGAGAGAAAGGACTGTAGTGTTGTCACCTAGCTGGTCAATGACAGAACAGAGATGGAGAGAGACAGAGAGAGAGAAGAGAGAGAAAGGAGAGAGAGAGAGAGTGAGAGAGAAAGGACTGTAGTGTTGTCACCTAGCTGGTCAATGACAGAGCAGAGATGGAGAGAGACAGAGAGGGAAGAGAGAGAGAGGTGGAGAGAGAAAGGACTGTAGTGTTGTCACCTAGCTGGTCAATGACAGAGCAGAGATGGAGAGAGACAGAGAGGGAGAGAGAGAGAGAGAGAGGTGAGAGAGAAAGGACTGTAGTGTTGTCACCTAGCTGGTCAATGACAGAGCAGAGATGGAGAGAGACAGAGAGGGAAGAGAGAGAGAGAGAGAGGTGGAGAAAGAAAGGACTGTAGTGTTGTCACCTAGCTGGTCAATGACAGAGCAGAGATGGAGAGAGAAGGACTGTAGTGTTGTCACCTAGCTGGTCAATGACAGAGCAGAGATGGAGAGAGACAGAGAGGGAAGAGAGAGAGAGAGAGGTGGAGAGAGAAAGGACTGTAGTGTTGTCACCTAGCTGGTCAATGACAGAGCAGAGATGGAGAGAGAAAGGACTGTAGTGTTGTCACCTAGCTGGTCAATGACAGAGCAGAGATGGAGAGAGACAGAGAGGGAAGAGAGAGAGAGAGAGAGAGAGGTGGAGAGAGAAAGGACTGAGTGTTGTCACCTAGCTGGTCAAGACAGAGCAGAGATGGAGAGAGAAAGGACTGTAGTGTTGTCACCTAGCTGGTCAATGACAGAACAGAGATGGAGAGAGACAGAGAGGGAGGGACAAGAGAGAGAGAGAGAGGTGGAGAGAGAAAGGACTGTAGTGTTGTCACCTAGCTGGTCAATGACAGAGCAGAGATGGAGAGAGAAAGGACTGTAGTGTTGTCACCTAGCTGGTCAATGACAGAGCAGAGGTGGAAGAGGAAGAGAGAAAGGACTGTAGTGTTGTCACCTAGCTGGTCAATGACAGAACAGAGATGGAGAGAGACAGAGAGGGAAGAGAGAGAGAGAGAGAGAGGTGTAGAGAGAAAGGACTGTAGTGTTGTCATCTAGCTGGTCAATGACAGAGCAGAGATGGAGAGAGACAGAGAGGGAAGAGAGAGAGAGGTGGAGAGAGAAAGGACTGTAGTGTTGTCACCTAGCTGGTCAATGACAGAGCAGAGATGGAGAGAGACAGAGAGGGAAGAGAGAGAGAGAGAGAGAGGTGGAGAGAGAAAGGACTGTAGTGTTGTCACCTAGCTGGTCAATGAGAGCAGAGAAAGGAGGACTGTAGTGTTGTCACCTAGCTGGTCAATGACAGAACAGAGATGGAGAGAGACAGAGAGGGAGAGAGAGAGAGAGAGAGGTGGAGAGAGAAAGGACTGTAGTGTTGTCACCTAGCTGGTCAATGACAGAGCAGAGATGGAGAGAGACAGAGAGGGAGAGAGAGAGAGAGAGAGGTGGAGAGAGAAAGGACTGTAGTGTTGTCACCTAGCTGGTCAATGACAGAGCAGAGATGGAGAGAGAAAGGACTGTAGTGTTGTCACCTAGCTGGTCAATGACAGAACAGAGATGGAGAGAGACAGAGAGGGAAGAGAGAGAGAGAGAGGTGGAGAGAGAAAGGACTGTAGTGTTGTCACCTAGCTGGTCAATGACAGAGCAGAGATGGAGAGAGAAAGGACTGTAGTGTTGTCACCTAGCTGGTCAATGACAGAGGGAAGAGAGAGTGGAGAGGTGGAGAAGAGAAAGGACTGTAGTGTTGTCACCTAGCTGGTCAATGACAGAACAGAGATGGAGAGAGACAGAGAGGGAAGAGAGAGAGAGAGAGGTGGAGAGAGAAAGGACTGTAGTGTTGTCATCTAGCTGGTCAATGACAGAGCAGAGATGGAGAGAGACAGAGAGGGAAGAGAGAGAGAGAGAGGTGGAGAGAGAAAGGACTGTAGTGTTGTCACCTAGCTGGTCAATGACAGAGCAGAGATGGAGAGAGAAAGGACTGTAGTGTTGTCACCTAGCTGGTCAATGACAGAACAGAGATGGAGAGAGACAGAGAGGGAAGAGAGAGAGAGAGAGGTGGAGAGAGAAAGGACTGTAGTGTTGTCACCTAGCTGGTCAATGACAGAGCAGATGGAGAGAGATGGAGAGAGAAAGGACTGGAGAGAAAAGGACTGTAGTGTTGTCACCTAGCTGGTCAATGACAGAGCATGGAGAGAGACAGAGAGAGAGAAAGGTGGGACAGGCACTGTAGTGTTGTCACCTAGCTGGTCAATGGTCAGATGGATAGAGACAGAGAGGGAAGAGAGAGAGAGAGAGAGATGAGAAAGGACTGTAGTGTTGACAGCTGGTCAATGACAGAGCAGAGATGGAGAGAGACAGAGAGGGAAGAGAGAGAGAGGTGGAGAGAGAAAGGACTGTAGTGTTGTCACCTAGCTGGTCAATGACAGAGCAGAGATGGAGAGAGACAGAGAGGGAAGAGAGAGAGAGAGAGAGAGGTGGAGAGAGAAAGGACTGTAGTGTTGTCACCTAGCTGGTCAATGACAGAGCAGAGATGGAGAGAGAAAGGACTGTCGTGTTGTCACCTAGCTGGTCAATGACAGAACAGAGATGGAGAGAGACAGAGAGGGAAGAGAGAGAGAGAGAGGTGGAGAGAGAAAGGACTGTAGTGTTGTCACCTAGCTGGTCAATGACAGAGCATAGATGGAGAGAGACAGAGAGGGAAGAGAGAAAGAGAGAGAGGTGGAGAGAGAAAGGACTGTAGTGTTGTCACCTAGCTGGTCAATGACAGAGCAGAGATGGAGAGAGAAAGGACTGTAGTGTTGTCACCTAGCTGGTCAATGACAGAACAGAGATGGAGAGAGACAGAGAGGGAAGAGAGAGAGAGAGAGGTGGAGAGAGAAAGGACTGTAGTGTTGTCACCTAGCTGGTCAATGACAGAGCAGAGATGGAGAGAGAAAGGACTGTAGTGTTGTCACCTAGCTGGTCAATGACAGAGCAGAGGTGGAGAGAGAAAGGACAGGCACTGTAGTGTTGTCACCTAGCTGGTCAATGACAGAACAGAGATGGAGAGAGACAGAGAGGGAGAGAGAGAGAGAGAGAGAGCTGGTGACAGAGAGAGAAAGGACTGTAGTGTTGTCATCTAGCTGGTCAATGACAGAGCAGAGATGGAGAGAGACAGAGAGGGAAGGGAGAGAGAGAGAGAGCTGGGTGAGAGAGAGAAAGGACTGTAGTGTTGTCACCTAGCTGGTCAATGACAGAGCAGAGATGGAGAGAGACAGAGAGGGAAGAGAGAGAGAGAGAGAGAGGTGGAGAGAGAAAGGACTGTAGTGTTGTCACCTAGCTGGTCAATGACAGAACTGAGATGGAGAGAGACAGAGAGGGAAGAGAGAGAGAGAAAGAGAGAGAGGTGGAGAGAGAAAGGACTGTAGTGTTGTCACCTAGCTGGTCAATGACAGAGCAGAGATGGAGAGAGAAAGGACTGTAGTGTTGTCACCTAGCTGGTCAATGACAGAGCAGAGATGGAGAGAGACAGAGAGGGAAGAGAGAGAGAGAGAGAGGTGGAGAGAGAAAGGACTGTAGTGTTGTCACCTAGCTGGTCAATGACAGAGCAGAGATGGAGAGAGACAGAGGGGAAGAGAAGAGAGAGAGAGGTGGAGAGAGAAAGGACTGTAGTGTTGTCACCTAGCTGGTCAATGACAGAGCAGAGATGGAGAGAGAAAGGACTATAGTGTTGTCACCTAGCTGGTCAATGACAGACAGAGATGGAGAGAGACAGAGAGGGAGAGAGAGAGAGAGAGAGGTGGAGAGAGAAAGGACTGTAGTGTTGTCACCTAGCTGGTCAATGACAGAGCAGAGATGGAGAGAGAAAGGACTGTAGTGTTGTCACCTAGCTGGTCAATGACAGAACAGAGATGGAGAGAGACAGTGTTGAGAGGTCAATGAGAGAGAGAGAGAGAGAGAGAGAGGTGGAGAGAGAAAGGACTGTAGTGTTGTCACCTAGCTGGTCAATGACAGAGCAGAGATGGAGAGGTGGAGAAAGGACTGTAGTGTTGTCACCTAGCTGGTCAATGACAGAGCAGAGATGGAGAGAGACAGAGAGGGAAGAGAGAGAGAGAGAGAGAGGTGGAGAGAGAAAGGACTGTAGTGTTGTCACCTAGCTGGTCAATGACAGAGCAGAGATGGAGAGAGACAGAGAGGGAAGAGAGAGAGAGAGAGGTGTAGAGAGAAAGGACTGTAGTGTTGTCACCTAGCTGGTCAATGACAGAGCAGAGATGGAGAGAGAAAGGACTGTAGTGTTGTCACCTAGCTGGTCAATGACAGAGCAGAGATGGAGAGAGACAGAGAGGGAAGAGAGAGAGAGAGAGAGAGGTGGAGAGAGAAAGGACTGTAGTGTTGTCACCTAGCTGGTCAATGACAGAGCAGAGATGGAGAGAGAAAGGACTGTAGTGTTGTCACCTAGCTGGTCAATGACAGAACAGAGATGGAGAGAGACAGAGAGGGAAGAGAGAGAGAGAGAGGTGGAGAGAGAAAGGACTGTAGTGTTGTCACCTAGCTGGTCAATGACAGAGCAGAGATGGAGAGAGAAAGGACTGTAGTGTTGTCACCTAGCTGGTCAATGACATAGCAGAGGTGGAGAGAGAAAGGACAGGCACTGTAGTGTTGTCACCTAGCTGGTCAATGACAGAACAGAGATGGAGAGAGACAGAGAGGGAAGAGAGAGAGAGAGAGAGAGGTGTAGAGAGAAAGGACTGTAGTGTTGTCATCTAGCTGGTCAATGACAGAGCAGAGATGGAGAGAGACAGAGAGGGAAGAGAGAGAGAGGTGGAGAGAGAAAGGACTGTAGTGTTGTCACCTAGCTGGTCAATGACAGAGCAGAGATGGAGAGAGACAGAGAGGGAAGAGAGAGAGAGAGAGAGAGGTGGAGAGAGAAAGGACTGTAGTGTTGTCACCTAGCTGGTCAATGACAGAGCAGAGATGGAGAGAGAAAGGACTGTCGTGTTGTCACCTAGCTGGTCAATGACAGAACAGAGATGGAGAGAGACAGAGAGGGAAAGAGAGAGAGAGAGGTGGAGAGAGAAAGGACTGTAGTGTTGTCACCTAGCTGGTCAATGACAGAGCATAGATGGAGAGAGACAGAGAGGGAAGAGAGAAAGAGAGAGAGGTGGAGAGAGAAAGGACTGTAGTGTTGTCACCTAGCTGGTCAATGACAGAGCAGAGATGGAGAGAGAAAGGACTGTAGTGTTGTCACCTAGCTGGTCAATGACAGAACAGAGATGGAGAGAGACAGAGAGGGAAGAGAGAGAGAGAGAGGTGGAGAGAGAAAGGACTGTAGTGTTGTCACCTAGCTGGTCAATGACAGAGCAGAGATGGAGAGAGAAAGGACTGTAGTGTTGTCACCTAGCTGGTCAATGACATAGCAGAGGTGGAGAGAGAAAGGACAGGCACTGTAGTGTTGTCACCTAGCTGGTCAATGACAGAACAGAGATGGAGAGAGACAGAGAGGGAAGAGAGAGAGAGAGAGAGAGGTGTAGAGAGAAAGGACTGTAGTGTTGTCATCTAGCTGGTCAATGACAGAGCAGAGATGGAGAGAGACAGAGAGGGAAGAGAGAGAGAGAGGTGGAGAGAGAAAGGACTGTAGTGTTGTCACCTAGCTGGTCAATGACAGAGCAGAGATGGAGAGAGACAGAGAGGGAAGAGAGAGAGAGAGAGAGAGAGGTGGAGAGAGAATGGACTGTAGTGTTGTCACCTAGCTGGTCAATGACAGAACAGAGATGGAGAGAGACAGAGAGGGAAGAGAGAGAGAGAGAGGTGGAGAGAGAAAGGACTGTAGTGTTGTCACCTAGCTGGTCAATGACAGAGCAGAGATGGAGAGAGACAGAGAGGGAAGAGAGAGAGAGAGAGAGAGGTGGAGAGAGAAAGCTGGAGAGAGACAGCGAGAGGAATAGAGAGAGAGAGGGTGAGAGAAAGAGAGAGAGAGAGAGAAAGAGAGAGATATGCAAAGAGAGGGAGACAAGGCAAGAGAGAGGAGAGATGGAGAGAGAAACCTTGAGAGACAGTGAGAGGAATACAGAGAGAGGGTGAGAGATAAAGAGAGAGAAGGAGAGAAAGGGGAAGACAGAGAGAGAGAGAGAGAGAGAGAGAGAGAGAGAGAGAGAGAGACAGTATAGGGTGCATGAGGTCTCCGTGTCGTTCTCTGCCAGCCACTCAATTCAATTTAAGGGCTTAATTAGCATGGGAAACAGATGTCAATATTACCAAAACAAGTGAAGTAGATAACAAACAGAAGTGAAATAAAACAAAGAATGTACAGTAAAACATTACACTCATTTTAAATTCAACTTCAATTTCAACTTAATGGTCTTCATTGCCATGGGAAACATATGTTTACGTTTCCAAACCAATTAAAAATCATAAATAAAAATTAAATAAACAATAATAAATGAACAGTAAACATTACACTCAGATTAGTTCCAAAAGAATAAAGACATTTCAAATGTAATATGATGTTATATACATTGTTGTAATGATGTGTAAATAGCAGTACAGAAGATACATAAATATGGGTTTAATTTACGATGCTGTTTGTTCATAACTGGTTGCCCTTTTCTTGTGGCAACAGGTCACAAATCTTGTTGCTGTGATGGAACACTGTGGTATTTCACCCAGTAGATATGGGAGTTTATCAAAATTGGATTTGTTTTCTTTGTGGGTCTGTGTAATTTGAGGGAAATATGTGTCTCTAATATGGTCATACATTGGGCAGGTGTAAGGGTATTCCTGTGGTGAAGGAGAAGCGGACCAAAATGCAGCGTGGTGGTTATTCATGTTCTTTAATAAAGGAACTAGACATGAAATAACAGAACAATAAATGTGTGAACACCTAAACAGTCCTATCTGGTGCAAAACACAGAGACAGGAACAATCACCCACAAACACACAGTGAAACCCAGGCTACCTAAGTATGATTCTCAATCAGAGACAACTAATGACACCTGCCTCTGATTGAGAACCATACTAGGCCGAAACATAGAAATACCCAAAACCTAGAAAAACAAACATAGACTTTCCACCCAGCTCACGCCCTGACCATACTAAATAAATACAAAACAAAGGAAATAAAGGTCAGAACGTGACAGCAGGAGGTTAGGAAGTGCAGCTCAGTTTCCACCTCATTTTGTGGGCAGTGAGCACATAGCCTGTCTTCTCTTGAGAGCCATGTCTGCCTATGGCGGCCTTTCTCAATAGCAAGGCTATGCTCACTGAGTCTCTACATAGTCAAAGCTTTACTTAAGTTTGGATCAGTCACAGTGGTCAAGTATTCTACCACTGTGTACTCTCTGTGTAGGGCCAAATAGCATTCTAGTTTGCTCAGTTTTTTTTTGTGAATGATTTCCAGTGTGTCAAGTAATTCTCTTTTTGTTTTCTCATGATTTGGTTGGGTCTAATTGTACTGCTGTCCTGGGGCTCTGTGGGGTCTGTTTGTGTTTGTGAACAGAGCCCCTCGACCAGCTTGCTTAGTGGACTCTTCTCCAGGTTCATCTCTCTGTAGGTGATGGCTTTGTTATGGAAGGTTTGGGAATCGCTTCCTTTTAGGTGATTGTATAATTTAACTTCTTGCGTCGAGCCATCCCGGATCCGGGATCGTGATTACAGCCTCAAGCCCATTACCATAATGCAACGTTAACTATTCATGAAAATGGCAAATGAAATGAAATAAATATGCTAGCTCTCTTAGCCTTTTGTTAACAAGACTGTCATCTCAAGCATTTGTGTAACAGCATTGATAGTTAGCATAGCATTTAGCGTTAGCATTCAGCAGGCAACATTTTCACAAAAAACCAGAAAACCATTCAAATAAAATCATTTACCTTTGAAGAACTTCGGATGTTTTCAATGAGGAGACTCTCAGTTAGATAGCAAATGTTCAGTTTTTCCTGAAAGATTATTTTTTTAGGAGAAATCGCTCCATTTTGTGCGTCACGTTTAGCTAAGAAAAAAACCTGTATCCAGGATTGTGTAAATCTATCCGCAAGCTCATTAGCATAACACATTTTCTTCCACATTAACTTCCACATTAACTCCATAATATCGACTGAAACATGGTAAACGTTGTTTAGAATCAATCCTCAAGGTGTTTTTCACATATCTCTTCATGATATATCATTCCTGGAAGTCTCCTCTCTGTCTCAATCACATGGATGAATGCGAGCAGCTTGGAGATTACGCAACAATTTCAACAAAGGACACCGGGCGGACACCTGGTAAATGTAGTCTCTTATGGCCAATCTTCCAATGATATGCCTACAAATACGTCACAATGCTGCAGACAACTTGGAGAAACGATAGAAAGGGCAGGCTAATTCGTGGCGCTTTCACAGCCATATAAGGAGACAATGAAAAACAGAGCGTCAAAAATCCTGCTCATTTCCTGTTTGAAGTTTCATCTTGGTTTCGCCTGTAGCATCAGTTCTGTGGCACTCATAGATAATATCTTTGCAGTTTTGGAAACGTCAGAGTGTTTTCTTTCCAAAGCTGTCAATTATATGCATAGTCGAGCATCTTTTTGTGACAAAATATTGTGCTTAAAACGGGCACGTTTTTTCATCCAATAATGAAATAGCGCCCCCATAGCTTCAACAGGTTAATGGTAATGCAGAGCATTTTCCCAAGGTTTCTGTTGACACATATCCCACAGTAGTTATTGGGGTCAAATTTGTGTCCAGCTTTTTGGATTGGGGTGATCAGTCATTGGTTCCAAATATTTGGTAAGATGCCAGAGCTGAGGATGATGTTAAAGAGTTTATGTATTGCCAGTTGGATATTTTGGTCTGTATATTTTACCATTTCATTGAGGATACCATCAACACCACAGGCCTTTTTGGGTTGGAGGGTTTGTATTTGGTCCTGTAGTTCATTCAATGTAATTGGAGAATCCAGTGGGTTCTGGTAGTCTTTAGTAGTTGAATCTAAGATTTGTATTTGATCCGGAATATGTAATTGCTCTTTATTCTTTGCTATAGAGCCAAAAAGATTGGAGAAGTGGTTTACCCACACATCTCCATTTTGGATAGATAACTTTTCATGTTGTTGTTTGTTGAGTGTTTTCCAATCCTCCCAGAAGTGGTTAGATTCTATGGTTTCTTCAATTACATTGAGCTGATTTCTGACGTTCTGTTCCTTCTATTTCCGTAGTGTATTTCTGTATTGTTTTAGTGATTCACCATAGTGAAGGCGTAGACTCAGGTTTTCCAGGTCTCTATGTTTTTGGTTGGAAAGGTTTCTCAATTTCTTTCTTAGGTTTTTGCATTCTTCGTCAACCATTTGTCATTGTTGTTAGTTTTCTTAGGTTTTCTATTTGAGATTTTTAGGGAAGCTGAAAGGTCAAATATACTGTTAACATTTTATACTGTTAACAAAAACCAACCGTTTTTGTTGGTTATGTTGTCATAGTTGTGTCTAGGGGGGCATATTTGGGAGGGAATGCTGTCACCTCCAGGTAGGTGTTTGTTCCCCTGTGTGCTGAAGGTGTCGGGTTCTTGTCCAGTTCTGGCATTTAGGTCGTTACAGACTAGTACATGTCCCTGGGTCTGGAAATGATTGATTTACCCCTCCAGGACAGAGAAGCTGTCTTCATTCAAGTATGGGGATTCTAGTGGGGGGATATAGGTAGCATGGAGAAGCTGTCTTCATTAAAGTATGGGGATTCTAGTGGGGGGATATAGGTAGCACACAAGAGGAACTTTTAATTTTGGGATAATTTCCTTTTACATTTCTAGCCAGATGTAAATTATTCCTGTTTTGACTAATTTAATAGAGTGAGTTAAGTTTGCTTAATACCAAATTAGCATACCCCCTGAGTCCCTTCCCTGTTTCACACCTAGTAGATTGGTGGATGGGACTACCAGCTCTCTTTAATTTAGAGGGCAGCCAGTGGTTCCTTCTCCTTTATACCAGGTTTCTTGTAGGATGACAATTCCTGTATTTCCAATTTCTTTAATGAAGTCTGGGTTCCTGTGCTTTAGGCCAAAGGCAGATGACCTCTGACCTTGTATATTCCAGGATGAGAGAGTAAAAGCTTTGTGTTCCATATTTGCTAGTGTTGTTTCACAGGTTTAGGCCTGGACCATCACAATAGATGTGAGCAGAACATGTTTAGTGTTTGATACATACCTCTTAGGTTGCAGAAAGGGGCTTGGGTAGGTCTCAATGCAAGAGGCGTGTCCTTGTTTCGAATCCAGGCTGAATCACATGCGGCTGTGATTGGGAGTCCCATAGGGTGGCGCACAATTGGCCCAGCATTGTCCTAGGTTTGTCCGAGGCTGTCATTGTAAATAATAATTTGTTCTTAACCGACTTGCCTAGTTAAATCAAATGTTAAATAATAAAGTATATAAATATATATTTTTGCTCTACTCGTGTCCTGCTGCCCTCAACGTATCCCTCTCAAAGATGAAGGAGCAGTACAGTTGTGGGACCTGGGTATTTTCAGTGCTGGGGGTGACTATCCTTGTCTGCAGGACAGTTTGAAGAGGTGTGATCAGAGTGACTCAGGATGGGGGAGTCGACACAGAGAGAGAGCCTTCCTAACCCTAACCCTAACCCTACTGCATGAGGATTCCCTGCACCATTACTGTCCCAGACTTGAACATGTTAACAGAGATTGTTTCAATTCAATCAATGTCTAGAATTCTGAGTTTCCACCCTGGGCCAATACCCTCTCTCTTGACATAGGGGTAGTGTGGTCTTATAGCACTGTGCCAGGGGATGGTCTGGTTAATATAGCACTGTACCAGGGGATGGTCTGGTTAATATAGCACAGTGCCAGGGGATGGTCTGGTTAATATAGCACTGTGTCATGCCAGGGGATGGTCTGGTTAATATAGCACTGTGTCAGGGGATGGTCTGGTTAATATAGCACTGTACCAGGGGATGGTCTGGTTAATATAGCACTGTGCCAGGGGATGGTCTGGTTAATATAGCACTGTACCAGGGGATGGTCTGGTTAATATATCACTCTGCCAGGGGATGGTCTGGTTAATATAGCACTGTACCAGGGGATGGTCTGGTTAATATAGCACTGTGCCAGGGGATGGTCTGTTTAATATAGCACTGTACCAGGGGATGGTCTGGTTAATATAGCACTGTGCCAGGGGATGGTCTGGTTAATATAGCACAGTGCCAGGGGATGGTCTGGTTAATATAGCACTGTGCCAGGGGATGGTCTGGTTAATATAGCACTGTGCCAGGGGATGGTCTGGTTAATATAGCACAGTGCCAGGGGATGGTCTGGTTAATATAGCACTGTGTCATGCCAGGGGATGGTCTGGTTAATATAGCACTGTACCAGAGGATGGTCTGGTTAATATAGCACTGTGCCAGGGGATGGTCTGGTTAATATAGCACTGTGCCAGGGGATGGTCTGGTTAATATAGCACTGTGCCAGGGGATGGTCTGGTTAATATAGCACTGTGCCAGGGGATGGTCTGGTTAATATAGCACTGTGTCAGGGGATGGTCTGGTTAATATAGCACTGTACCAGGGGATGGTCTGGTTAATATAGCACTGTGCCATGCCAGGGGATGGTCTGGTTAATATAACACTGTACCAGGGGATGGTCTGGTTAATATAGCACTGTGCCAGGGGATGGTCTGGTTAATATACCACTGTACCAGGGGATGATCTGGTTAATATAGCAGGGGATGGTCTGGTTAATATAACAGGGGATGGTCTGTTTAATATAACAGGGGATGGTCTGGTTAATATAACAGGGGATGGTCTGGTTAATATAACAGGGGATGGTCTGGTTAATATAGCAGGGGATGGTCTGGTTAATATAACAGGGGATGGTCTGGTTAATATAACACAGTGCCAGGGGATGGTCTGGTTAATATAGCACTGTACCAGGGGATGGTCTGGTTAATATAGCACTGTACCAGGGGATGGTCTGGTTAATATAGCACTGTGCCAGGGGATGGTCTGGTTAATATAACACTGTACCAGGGGATGGTCTGGTTAATACAGCACTGTACCAGGGGATGGTCTGGTTAATATAGCACTGTGCCAGGGGATGGTCTGGTTAATATAGCACTGTACCAGGGGATGGTCTGGTTAATATAGCACTGTACCAGGGGATGGTCTGGTTAATATAGCTCTGTGCCAGGGGATGGTCTGGTTAATATAGCACTGTGCCAGGGGATGGTCTGGTTAATATAACACTGTACCAGGGGATGGTCTGGTTAATATAACAGGGGATGGTCTGGTTAATATAGCACTGTGCCAGGGGATGGTCTGGTTAATATAGCACTGTACCAGGGGATGGTCTGGTTAATATAGCACTGTGCCAGGGGATGGTCTGGTTAATATAACACTGTGCCATGCCAGGGGATGGTCTGGTTAATATAGCACTGTACCAGGGGATGGTCTGGTTAATATAGCACTGTGCCATGCCAGGGGATGGTCTGGTTAATATAGCACAGTACCAGGGGATGGTCTGGTTAATATAGCACTGTGCCATGCCAGGGGATGGTCTGGTTAATATAGCACTGTGCCCTGCCAGGGGATGGTCTGGTTAATATAGCACTGTGCCAGGGAATGGTCTGGTTAATACAGCACTGTACCAGGGGATGGTCTGGTTAATACAGCACTGTACCAGGGGATGGTCTGGTTAATATAGCACTGTACCAGGGGATGGTCTGGTTAATATAGCACTGTGCCAGGGGATGGTCTGGTTAATATAGCACTGTGCCAGGGGATGGTCTGGATAATATAGCACTGTGCCATGCCAGGGGATGGTCTGGTTAATATAGCACTGTGCCAGGGGATGGTCTGGTTAATATAGCACTGTGCCATGCCAGGGGATGGTCTGGTTAATATAGCACTGTGCCATGCCAGGGGATGGTCTGGTTAATATAGCACTGTGCCAGGGGATGGTCTGGTTAATATAGCACTGTGCCATGCCAGGGGATGGTCTGGTTAATATAGCACTGTGCCAGGGGATGGTCTGGTTAATATAGCACTGTGTCAGGGGATGGTCTGGTTAATATAGCACTGTGCCAGGGGATGGTCTGGTTAATATAGCACTGTGCCTGGGGATGGTCTGGTTAATATAACACTGTGCCAGGGGATGGTCTGGTTAATATAGCACTGTGCCAGGGGATGGTCTGGTTAATATAGCACTGTGCCAGGGGATGGTCTGGTTAATATAGCACTGTGTCAGGGGATGGTCTGGTTAATATAGCACTGTACCAGGGGATGGTCTGGTTAATATAGCACTGTGTCATGCCAGGGGATGGTCTGGTTAATATAGCACTGTGCCATGCCAGGGGATGGTCTGGTTAATATAGCACTGTACCAGGGGATGGTCTGTGTTAATATAGCACTGTGTCAGGGGATGGTCTGGTTAATATAGCACTGTACCAGGGGATGGTCTGGTTAATATAGCACTGTACCAGGGGATGGTCTAGTTAATATAGCACTGTGCCAGGGGATGGTCTGGTTAATATAGCACTGTGCCAGGGGATGGTCTGGTTAATATAGCACTGTGCCATGCATGGAAAATTAAGTTGCTTACGTTCCGTCTTTGTAGATTTCAGCAAATAGTGTGTCTGGATTGTCCTTGAGGGGCTGTTATTTGTAATTATGCCTCGCAGTGTTGTTTTTTACGTCCATTGGGGACTGTATTGTAATGACCTCTGTGTTATGACGTTGGCCTTTTCCTCTCTACTCTACCTATGTGACTATTGAAAATCCCTTTCTTAACATGGCGAGTCTGGTAACATCAAAAGGTGGGACACTGAACCATATTTCACTAATCCCAACCAGTTGAAAATATGCGTTGGTACTTAATGAATATGATGTCAGATCAGTTGGCGTCTGAGACATTATTACTGATGATAGGACGACATAAACTGGATCTTGGAAAGTCTACACATTCTAGTTATCAGATTCACATGGAATTGTTGTGCAATTTAAATGTTTAAATATGAAACTATTTGTGAAAATATTAAATGTAATTTTACCCTCTAAATGAGAGAATTGGTTTTCATGAGTGAACTATGCTCAACTCAGTGGCCCCGCCCATGTGAACAGACAGTGGTTATAAACTCTGCTCAACTCAGTGGCCCCGCCCATGTGAACAGACATTGGTTATAAACTCTGCTCAACTCAGTGGCCCCGCCCATGTGAACAGACATTGGTTATAAACTCTGCTCAACTCAGTGGCCCCGCCCATGTCAACAGACATTGGTTGTAAACTCTGCTCAACACAGTGGCCCCGCCCATGTCAACAGACATTGGTTGTAAACTCTGCCAACTCAGTGGCCCCGCCCATGTGAACAGAGAGTTGTTGTAAACTCTGCCAACTCAGTGGCCCCGCCCATGTGAACAGAGAGTTGTTGTAAACTCTGCCAACTCAGTGGCCCCGCCCATGTGAACAGAGAGTGGTTGTAAACTCTGCTCAACTCAGTGGCCCCGCCCATGTGAACAGAGAGTGGTTGTAAACTCTGCTCAACTCAGTGGCCCCGCCCATGTGAACAGAGAGTGGTTGTAAACTCTGCTCAACTCAGTGGCCCCGCCCATGTGAACAGAGAGTGGTTGTAAACTCTGCCAACTCAGTGGCCCCGCCCATGTGAACAGAGAGTTGTTGTGAACTCTGCCAACTCAGTGGCCCCGCCCATGTGAACAGAGAGTGGTTGTAAACTCTGCCAACTCAGTGGCCCCGCCCATGTGAACAGAGAGTTGTTGTAAACTCTGCCAACTCAGTGGCCCCGCCCATGTGAACAGACATTGGTTATAAACTCTGCCAACTCAGTGGCCCCGCCCATGTGAACAGACATTGGTTATAAACTCTGCCAACTCAGTGGCCCCGCCCATGTGAACAGACAGTGGTTGTAAACTCTGCCAACTCAGTGGCCCCGCCCATGTGAACAGACAGTGGTTGTAAACTCTGCCAACTCAGTGGCCCCGCCCATGTGAACAGAGAGTGGTTGTAAACTCTGCCAACTCAGTGGCCCCGCCCATGTGAACAGACATTGGTTGTAAACTCTGCCAACTCAGTGGCCCCGCCCATGTGAACAGACATTGGTTGTAAACTCTGCCAACTCAGTGGCCCCGCCCATGTGAACAGACATTGGTTGTAAACTCTGCCAACTCAGTGGCCCCGCCCATGTGAACAGAGAGTGGTTGTAAACTCTGCCAACTCAGTGACCCCGCCCATGTGAACAGAGAGTGGTTGTAAACTCTGCCAACTCAGTGGCCCCGCCCATGTGAACAGACATTGGTTGTAAACTCTGCCAACTCAGAGGCCCTGCCCATGTGAACAGAGAGTGGTTGTAAACTCTGCCAACTCAGTGGCCCCGCCCATGTGAACAGAGAGTGGTTGTAAACTCTGCCAACTCAGAGGCCCCGCCCATGTGAACAGACACTGGTTGTAAACTATGAAACACGGCCCTCTCTATCCAACCCTATATAAGCCCGTTTACGAAAATATAACTTCCTGTTCTGAGGACGACGGTCCTACGTAAAAAGGACTCAGATAATAACTTAACAATAGCATCGTGTTCAATGTGAAGGTGACGATCAACACTCCGAAAATATGAATTTCGACTATACCAGACAAAATATAGCATGAGCTTAAAAGTATGGCAATTTGGTATGAACTTTGACCTCTTCACTCCATAAGTGATACCTTATGTATTCTGTATTTACGATAGCATGGCTTCTCCCTTTGGTACTCGCTCTTTCACTCAAAATCCAACCCCCTTTCTTTGTTTGACCAGCTGTCATATCTGTTCCGTCCACTAGGGACGTTTTCCTTTATGACATCATTTGTAATTATGTGTATGTGTAATTCTGTGTGATTATTTAGGTATTTAGTAAATAAATAATGAAACCAAATTTTCTATTGCTGATTCAACTTGTTAGCCAGGGTTCGTGAAGACGACGAGGTGACAATTAAATGTTGACTGCTATTGAGGTAAAAGAGTACCAGGTGTATTACCAGTTTATTCAGAAGATAACAGCTCTATAAACATTATTTCGTGGTGCCCCGACTTTCCAGTTAATTAAATTTACCTGATTAGCTTAATCAGGTAATATTAATTACAGATAAATTATTTTATAGAATAGCATGTCATATCACTTAATCCGGCATAGCCAAAGACATGACAACAGGGATAAGCCATTGGGGCTTCAAAGGCCTCTGCATTTTGTGTACATCATGTTGTTAAAAATCAAGGATTGTCAAATGTTTGCCCGACGTCAGTACTTACCACCTTTTAACAGAGTTTCGTCAGTAAAGCTATTTTTTTTTCACACAGCAAAGACCTTGGAAGGCATCAGCCACTCAGCCTTGTTATAATACTCCAAACCAGAAGGTGGCAGTAGCGTTGTTTAGCAATGCATATCCGTGCATATTACTTATGGTCTATATGTGCTAATGTTGTTATTGTGTAAGAAAGCCATTGTTGATACTGGCCAGATCGCCACAGCTAGTTAACTACCTAGCAAGATGACGAAGAAACAATGTAATTCACTCTCCATAATGATGTTTAGCTAACTAGCTAATGTTAGCATATTCTGTAGTTAGCACAACATAGCTAGCTAAGGACATGCACACTGCACTAACTCGGCAGCTAACACAGACACGGTTTCTGTCACTCCCTGATCTGTTTCACCTGTCGTTGTGCTTGATTTATCACAACTGTGTTCACACAGAGGAGGAGATTCTGCAGCCGGTCCAAAGAGGACAATCCATTCCTATCAATTCTTTCAGAAAAAAAGGTTCTACCTGGAACCCTACATGGCTATTCAAAGTTTTTTGATAATTAACTAGGCAAGTCAGTTAAGAACAAATTCTATTTACAATGACGACCCACCAGTGGGTTAACTGCCTTGTTCAGGGGCAGAACGACAGATTTTTACCTCGTCAGCTCAGGGATTCAACCCAGCAACCTTGTGGATATTGGCCCAACGCTCTACCCACTTGTATACCTGTCGCCCCCTTCTTCTACCTGCCGACCCCGA
Source organism: Oncorhynchus nerka (assembly GCF_034236695.1). Lineage (NCBI taxonomy): Eukaryota > Metazoa > Chordata > Actinopteri > Salmoniformes > Salmonidae > Oncorhynchus > Oncorhynchus nerka. Next base: position 2,611,214 of record NC_088417.1, read on the forward strand.
TTCTCTCATGTGAACAGCCGATGTACCCTTTTAGGTTCTAGATAGAACCCCCCCCCCCCCAAGAGTGTAATAGGCTAATGTTGTTTTCAAGATCACTGGGAACTCTTCGAGATCAAATCATGACATCATTGATATTCAGGTTGGATAGTCAGAGCTCTAGAAAGATGCCTGAATATCCAACTTGGAGTTTATAGATGGATGACCGTTCCAAAGTGATTTGTCCCAGTTGGAGGTATTTTTTTCCCCTTGTTCCAAGTTGTCTTGAACACACCGAAGTCAGATGTCTGAGATTTCCCAAGGGGCCGAGTTGTTTTGAACACACCGAAGTCAGATGTTTGAGATTTCCCTTGTTCCAAGTTGTCTTGAACGCACCGCAGTCAGATGTTTGAGATTTCCCTTGTTCCAAGTTGTCTTGAACGCACTGAAGTCAGATGTCTGAAATTTCCCAAGGGGCCGAGTTGTTTTGAATGTGCCATAACTGTCCACTTCTGTCATGGTTATAGACAGTGTCATAACGAACTCACTTCTTCACTTCCTGGTTATTGAGGGGGATGCTCTCCTCTCGATTCCTGTTCTCTCTCAGGTCCACCGTCGGTGGTTTTCACTGGTAGGAAGGGTTCTGTTAAAGAACATAAAATCACTGCACCTGTAACGTTTAGCGGCTCACCAACAATTGCCAACAATGATCCCTTATTGATGTTGCTCCCTATTCCCTATCTAGTGCACTACCTTTGGCCAGATCCATATGGAGCCACACGAGGCTCTGGACAAAAGTAGTGCACTAATGACTAGGGTGTCATGAGATTTGACCAATGGCCATCATCTCATCTGTCACCAACTTCTTCACAGAAAGCTAGAAGTCCTGGCAAACTGTTCTGTGTCCCAACTGGAACCCTATTCCCTATGCTATGCACTACTCTTGACCATTGGGCTGTGGTGAAATGTAGTGGACTATATAGATGATAGGGGTACCATTTAGGAGCACTAAATTACAGCGACAGGAAATTAGATTTGTCTCCTGGCTCTGCAGGATGCTTTCAGCTAACTCTCTGAGGAAATGTGATCTCTCCTGGCGCCATTCAGCTGACTCTCTAAGGAAATGTGATCTCTCCTGGCGCCATTCAGCTGACTCTCTGAGGAAATGTGATCTCTCCTGGCTCCAGTCAGCTGAATCTCTGAGGAAATGTGATCTCTCCTGGCGCCATTCAGCTGACTCTCTGAGGAAATGTGATCTCTCATGGCTCCAGTCAGCTGAATCTCTGAGGAAATGTGATCTCTCCTGGCTCCAGTCAGCTGAATCTCTGAGGAAATGTGATCTCTCCTGGCTCCAGTCAGCTTAATCTCTGAGGAAATGTGCTCTCTCCTGGCGCCATTCAGCTGACTCTCTGAGGAAATGTGATCTCTCATGGCTCCAGTCAGCTGAATCTCTGAGGAAATGTGATCTCTCCTGGCTCCAGTCAGCTGACTCTCTGAGGAAATGTGATCTCTCCTGGCTCCAGTCAGCTGACTCTCAGAACCATGAAAAACAGCCCCAGACCATTATTCCTTCTCTTCCGAATTTTACAGTTGTCGCTATGCATTCGGGCAGGTGGCGTTCTCCTGGAATAACCCAGATTTGTCAGTCGGACTGCCAGATGAGGATGCATGATTCATCACTCAATGTGTTTCCACTGGTCCAGTGTCCAATGGCGACGAGCTTTACACCACTCCAGTGTAACTCAATAGTGAGTGTTGCAATCAAGGACAGATGATTTTTACGCTCTACACACATAAGCACTCGGCGGTCCTGTTCTATGAGCTTGTGTGTCTTACCACTTCGTGGCTGAATTGTTGCTCCTAGACATTTCCATTTTACAGCACTTTACGCATTGACTTGTTGAAAATGATGGCATCCTATGACGGTGCCACGTTGAAAGTTTCTGATCTCTTCAGTAAGGCCATTCTACTGCCAATGTTTTGTCTGTGGAGATATGCTTGATTTTATATACCTTTCAGCAAGGGATTTTACTGAAATAGAATTCGCTAATTTGAAATACTTTTGTATATAGTGTGTATTTAGCACTTTGACACTTTAACCTCTTGCTCCTACCTGACACGCAGGCGTCCCATCTAGACATCTGGAAATGCAAATGCGCTACGCTAAATGCTAATAGTACTAGTTAAAACTCAAACGTTCATTAAAATACACATGCAGGGTAGTGAATTAAAGCTACACTCGTTGTGAATCAAAGCAACAAGTCAGATTTTTTACCTCTTAAGTCGACCCTCTACTTTTTCGAACATTCTGTTAAAAATCGTGCAACATTTCAGCGCCCTGCTACTCATGCCAGGAATATAGTATATGCATATGATTGGTATGTGTGGATAGAAAACACTCAGACGTTTATAAAACTGGTTAAATCACGGCTGTGACTATAACAGAACGTGCGTTTCATCGAAAAGTGCAGGAAAATCTGATCACTGAAAATGGAAAAATATATCCATCCGCCACTTCAACCCTTTGATAAAGGTGAACCACATTTAATGGGGCCGAGGTTGCAATACCTACAGCTTCCACACGATGTCTAGAATCTTGTCATTTGCCTACTATTTGTTTCTTGGTCAAACAGACGCAAGGCAGCGCAGTTCTTCCGGTCTCTGACCGGATATTTTGGTTGAGATTTACCCGGACATTATTTCCAGACGAACAGCTATAGAATATAGATCGCCTCGTGATCAATTTGATCGCTTATTAACGTTTACTAATACCTAAAGTTGCATTACCAAAAGTATTTCGAAGTGTTTTGCGAAAGTTTATCGTCGACTTTTTTTATTTAAAAAAATGACGTTACGTTATGAAACGCTATTTTTTTCCTTGATCACACAGTCTTCATAGATCGATATCTAGGCTATATATGGACCGATTTAATCGGAAAAAAGACCCAATAGTGATGTTTATGGGACATCTAGGAGTGCCAACAAAGAAGATGGTCAAAGGTAATGAATGTTTTATATTTTATTTGTGCGTTTTGTGTAGCGCCGACTATGCTAATTATTTTGTTTACGTCCCCTGCGGGTCTTTTGGGGTGTTACATGCTATCAGATAATAGCTTCTCATGCTTTCGCCGAAAAGCATTTTAACAAATTATTTGTTTGAGAAAGATTATTTGCTCTTCAATTTATCGGCAACAATCCTGAAACAAAATGGAGACATTTTTGTTGTTAAAAGTGGCGCATTCAATTAGCCAACAATGCATTGACAGAAGTACCCAAAGTTGAGTGTTTGTTGTGCCAGTAATTAAACAATGTAACTTGTTAGTTAGTCAGCTTGAGAGATAGCAGGCTAGGCAGGTAACAGGTTGGTTAGAGCAATCCCACTGGGCACAAACGTCAATTCAACGTCTATTCCACGTTGGTTTATTCTTAATATTGTTGAAATTATTTGGAAATATTAATTCAAAGAGTGTGTGCCGAGTGGGATACCTGACTTTGGTTATATGCAAGGAGTTGATGACTGAATAGAATATGGATTATACTTATTCATGTCACTGAGGGAGAGAGGGTAATGTGTACGTTTACTCAGTGAGGGTAATGTATAACGTTTACATTATTTCAGGTATCCAATTGAAATTTAAAAAATGTATTTCACCTTTATTTAACCAGGTAGGCCAGTTGAGAACACCTTTATTTAACCTGTTGCGACGAGTCATCCCGGATCCGGGATCGTGAATACAACCTCAAGCTCATTACCATAATGCAACGTCAATATGCTAGCTCTCAAGCTTAGATTTTTGTTAACAACTGTCATCTCAGATTTTCAAAATATGCTTCTCAACCATTGCAAAACAAGCATTTGTGTAACAATATTGATAGCTAGCGTAGCATTTAGCGTTAGCATTCAGCAGGCAACATTTTCACAAAAAACAGAAAAACGTTCAAATAAAATAATTTACCTTTGAAGAACTTCAGATGTTTTCAATGAGACTCTCAGTTAGATAGCAAATGTTCAGTTTTTACAAAAATATTATTTGTTTAGGACAAATCGCTCCGTTTTCTGCGTCACGTTTAGCTACGAAAGAAACCTGTATCCAGGATTGTGTAAATCTATCTGCAAGCTCATTAGCATAACGCAACGTTAACATTCATGAAAATCGCAAATGAAATGAAATAAATCTATTTGCTCTCAAGCTTAGCCTTTTGTTAACAACACTGTCATCTCAGATTTTCAAAAATATGCTTCTCAACCATTGCAAAACAAGCATTTGTGTAACACTATTGATAGCCTAGCATAGTATTATGCCTGACATGCCTGACATTCAGCAAGCAACATTTTCACAAAAACCAGAAAAACATTCAAAGAAAATCATTTACCTTTGAAGAACTTTGAAGAACTTCAGATGTTTTCAATGAGGAGACTCTCAGTTAGATTGCAAATGTTCAGTTTTTACAAAAATATTATTTGTGTTGACAAATCGCTCCGTTTTCTCCATCACGTTTGGGTAAGAAAAAAAACGAAAATTTAAGTCATTAAAACGCGAACTTTTTTCCAAATTAACTCCATAATATCGACAGAAACATGGCAAACCGATGTTTAGAATCAATCCTCAAGGTGTTTTTCACATATCTATCGACGATAAATCCATAGTGGCAGTTGACTTTCTCTTCTGAAGAAATGGAACGCACATGGACCTAGAGATTACGCAATAATTTCGACACAGGACACCGGGCGGACCCCTGGTAAATGTAGTCTCTTATGGTCAATCTTCCAATGATATGCCTACAAATACGTCACAATGCTGCAGACATCTTGGACGAACGGAGAGCTCAAGTTCATTCATGGCACATTCACAGCCATATAAGGAGACGATGGGAAACAGAGCCTCAAAAATTCTGCTCATTTCCTGTTTGAGGTTTCATCTTGGTTTCGCCTGTAGCATGAGTTCTGTGGCACTCACAGATAATATCTTTGCAGTTTTGAAAACGTCAGTGTTTTCTTTCCAAAGCTGCCAATTATATGCATAGTCGAGCATCTTTTCGTGACAAAATATTGCGCTTAAAACTGGCACGTTTTTTTTATCCAATAATGACATAGCGCCCCCATAGGTTGAAGAGGTTAACCAGGTAGGCTAGTTGAGAACACCTTTATTTAACCAGATAGGCTAGTTGAGAACAAGTTCTCATTTGCAACTGCGACCTGGCCAAGATAAAGCATAGCAATTTGACACATACATCAACACAGAGTTACACATGGAATAAACCAAACAGAGTCAATAATAGAGTAGAACAAAAAGAAAACAAAAAAAGTCTATATACAGTGAGTGCAAATGACGTAAGATAGGGGAGTTAAGGCAATAAATAGGCCATGGTAGCGGAGTAATTACGATATAGCGGTTGAACACTGGAATGGCAGATGTGCAGAAGATGAATGTGCAAGTAGAGATACTGGGGTGCAAAGGGGCAAGATCAATACATATATACAGTATGGGGATGAGGTACATAGCCCATCTGTAAACAGCCCATCTATAATTACAATATAGCAATTAAACACGAATGGTAGATTGGCAGAAGATTAATGTGCAGGTAGAGATACTGGAGTGCAAAGGAGCAAAATAAATAAATACAGTATGGGGATGAGGTAGGTAGGTAGATGGGCTGTTTACAGATAGGCTATGTACAGGTGCAGTGATCTGTGAGCTGCTCTGACAGCTGGTGGTTAAAGCTAGTGAGGGAGCTGTGAGTCTCCAGCTTCAGTGATGTTTGCAATTTGTTCCAGTCATCGATCTCTTGCCCGAGATGGCATAGCAGTTCAGACGTCTTTTGTCCTCGTCTTGTCGTGTCGTGTATATATATATATTTACAACTTTTTTCACATACATTTTATTTTTATTTTCCATCAACTCATCTTCAATACACTCTCCTGCAACCTGCCTCACCAATTGATATGTATAAATACGTATTATTTACCTCAAATCTGCAATCCTCCAAGAAGCTAGCCAGAAGCTAGCCAGAAACTCCAAGAAGCTAGCCAGAAGCTAGCCAGGAGCTAGCCAGAAGCTAATCAGAAGCTAGTTAGCTTCTTTACTGGCAACTCGTTGGTATTCAGCTAACCACGGTTTGTGGTCATCAGCTATCCTTTAACTGAAAATCTATCGCCAGTTTTGTACGGCGCAGCGGCTCGGAACGGAACATACCGGACCGATTTTTCTCTCCATGTCCCTGGATTTCAACTGCTCTCTGGACATTCACTCCCGGATCTCACAGCTAGCTGGCTGCTATCCGTGTGTCTATCTGCTTTCGTCGATTCCGGAGCAAACATCATTACTCCGGAGCTAGCCAGCGCCGTCAATCACTCCTGAGCTCCGTCAATCACTCCTGGGCTGCAGTCACCTATCCGGACCCGTTTTACTGCTCACGCGGAGCCCCACCGGGCCTTCACAACTGGACTGCCGACGTTATCTACCCGAAGGAGATCCGGCTGGCTCCTCCGTCGCGACGTTACCTGAACGCCCATCTGCGGCCTGCTAACCGTTAGCTGTCTTACCGGCTGCTCTCAGAATAGACAATCGGACAATTTATTTATTTTTATTATTATTATGTTTCTTCTTGGGCCTCTATAACTATATCTATTGTTTTTATTTTTTTGTTGTTGTGTGATTTGGACTAATCCCTCTACAACACGGAACTCCACTAATCTACTGACGGAACGCAAGAGGTGGCTAACAACAGACCACCATCCTATGCTAGCTTGCTACCGATGTCCTGGCTAGCTGTCTAAATCGCCGTGACCCCCAAACCAACCTCTCCACTCCCTGGACCCTTTTGATCACTCGACTAAGGATGCCTCTCCTTAATGTCAATATGTCTTGTCCATTGCTGTTCTGGTTAGTGTTTATTGGCTTATTTCACTGTAGAGCCTCTAGTCCTGCTCACTATACCTTATCCAACTTATTAGTTCCACCACCCACACATGCAATGACATCTCCTGGTTTCAATGATGTTTCTAGAGACAATATCTCTCTCTTCATCACTCAATACCTAGGTTTACCTCCACTGTATTCACATCCTACCATACCTTTGTCTGTACATTATACCTTGATGCTATTTTATCGCCCCAGAAACCTCCTTTTACTCTCTGTTCCAGACGTTCTAGACGACCAATTCTTATTGCTTTTAGCCGTACCCTTATTCTTCTCCTCCTATGTTCCTCTGGCGATGTAGAGGTGAATCCAGGCCCTGCAGTGCCTAGCTCCACTCCTATTCCCCAGGCGCTCTCTTTTGATGACTTCTGTAACCGTAATAGCCTTGGTTTCATGCATGTTAACATTAGAAGCCTCCTCCCTAAGTTTGTTCTTTTCACTGCTTTAGCACACTCTGCCAACCCGGATGTTCTAGCTGTGTCTGAATCCTGGCTTAGGAAGACCACCAAAAATTCAGAAATTTTAATTCCAAACTACAACATTTTCAGACAAGATAGAACTGCCAAAGGGGCGGTGTTGCAATCTACTGCAAAGATAGCCTGCAGTTCTGTCCTACTATCCAGGTCTGTACCCAAACAATTTGAACTTCTACTTTTAAAAATCCACCTCTCTAAAAACAAGTCTCTCACCGTTGCCGCCTGCTATAGACCACCCTCTGCCCCCAGCTGTGCTCTGGACACCATATGTGAACTGATTGCCCCCCATCTATCTTCAGAGCTCGTGCTGCTAGGCGACCTAAACTGGAACATGCTTAACACCCCAGCCATCCTACAATCTAAACTTGATGCCCTCAATCTCACACAACTTATCAATGAACCTACCAGGTACCCCCCCAAAGCCTTAAACACGGGCACCCTCATAGATATCATCCTAACCAACTTCCCTCTAAATACACCTCTGCTGTCTTCAACCAAGATCTCAGCGATCACTGCCTCATTGCCTGCATCCGTAATGGGTCAGCGGTCAAACGACCTCCACTCATCACTGTAAAACGCTCCCTGAAACACTTCAGCGAGCAGGCCTTTCTAATCGACCTGGCCGGGGTGTCCTGGAAGGATATTGATCTCATCCCGTCAGTAGAGGATGCCTGGATATTTTTTAAAAATGCCTTCCTAACAATCTTAAATAAACATGCCCCATTCAAGAAAATTAGAACCAGGAACAGATATAGCCCTTGGTTCTCCCCAGACCTGACTGCCCTTAACCAACACAAAAACATCCTATGGCATTCTGCATTAGCATCGAACAGCCCCCGTGATATGCAGCTGTTCAGGGAAGCTAGAAACCGTTATACACAGGCAGTTAGAAAAGCCAAGGCTAGCTTTTTCAAGCAGAAATTTGCTTCCTGCAACACTAACTCTAAAAAGTTCTGGGACACTGTAAAGTCCATGGAGAATAAGAACACCTCCTCCCAGCTGCCCACTGCACTGAAGATAGGAAACACTGTCACCACTGATAAATCCACCATAATTGAGAATTTCAATAAGCATTTTTCTACGGCTGGCCATGCTTTCCACCTGGCAACTCCTACCCCGGTCAACAGCACTGCACCCCCAACAGCAACTCGCCCAAGCCTTCCCCATTTCTCCTTCTCCCAAATCCATTCAGCTGAAGTTCTGAAAGAGCTGAAAATCTGGACCCCTACAAATCAGCCGGGCTAGACAATCTGGACCCTTTCTTTCTAAAATTATCTGCCGAAATTGTTGCCACCCCTATTACTAGCCTGTTCAACCTCTCTTTCGTGTCATCTGAGATTCCCAAAGATTGGAAAGCAGCTGCGGTCATCCCCCTCTTCAAAGGGGGACACTCTTGACCCAAACTGCTACAGACCTATATCTATCCTACCATGCCTTTCTAAGGTCTTCGAAAGCCAAGTCAACAAACAGATTACCGACCATTTCGAATCTCACCATACCTTCTCTGCTATGCAATCTGGTTTCAGAGCTGGTCATGGGTGCACCTCAGCCACGCTCAAGGTCCTAAACGATATCTTAACCGCCATCGATAAGAAACATTACTGTGCAGCCGTATTCATTGATCTGGCCAAGGCTTTCGACTCTGTCAACCACCACATCCTCATCGGCAGATTCGACAGCCTTGGTTTCTCAAATGATTGCCTCGCCTGGTTCACCAACTACTTCTCTGATAGAGTTCAGTGTGTCAAATCGGAGGGTCTGCTGTCCGGACCTCTGGCAGTCTCTATGGGGGTGCCACAGGGTTCAATTCTTGGACCGACTCTCTTCTCTGTATACATCAATGAGGTCGCTCTTGCTGCTGGTGAGTCTCTGATCCACCTCTACGCAAACGACACCATTCTGTATAGTATTGAGATAAACTTTTGTTATTGACCAAATACTTATTTTCCACCATAATTTGCAAATAAATTCATTAAAAATCCTACAATGTGATTTTCTGGATTTCCTTTTCTCATTTTGTCTGTCATAGTTGAAGTGTACCTATGATGAAAATTACAGGCCTCTCTCATCTTTTTCAGTGGGAGAACTTGCACAATTGGTGGCTGACTAAATACTTTTTTGCCCCACTGTATATATATGGATGAGTGATGACCTTGCTGCATAGACTCAGATGCAGTAGATGGTATAGAATATAGTATATACATATGAGATGAGTAATGTAGGATATGTGGACATTATTAAAGTGACTATTTATCAAACGTATTAAACCCTGAAACCCCACCTCTTTAAGGAATAGGATAAAGTAATCCTTCTCCCCCTCCCCCCCTTAAAAGACCTAGATGCACTATTGTAAAGTGGCTGTTCCACTGGATGTCATAAGGTGAAAGCACCAATTTGTAAGTCGCTCTGGATAAGAGCTAAATGACTTAAATGTAAATGTTAAATGTAAAGTGGCCAGAGATTTGAGTCAGTGTGTTGGCAGCAGCCACTCTATGTTAGTGGTGGCTGTTTAACAGTCTGATGGCCTTGAGATAGAAGCTGTTTTTCAGTCTCTCGGTCCCAGCTTTGATGCACCTGTACTGACCTCGCCTTCTGGATGATAACGGGGTGAACAGGCAGTGGCTCGGAAGGTTGCTGTCCTTGATGATCTTTATGGTCTTCCTGTGACATTGGGTGGTGTAGGTGTCCTGGATGGCAGGTAGTTTTCCCCCGGTGATACAGCTCGACAGGATGCTCTCGATTGTGCGTCTGTAAAAGTTTGTGAGTTTAAATTGCTGTAACTTATCTTATCTGTTTTGATTATAGTTGATAACACTTGTAGAAAACCCTCTCTCAGACCTTAGACAGAGGCACAAACCTTAGAGAAACTCTCCAGCCTATCAGAGGCTATCAGAGGCTAGCATCCCCTGTTTTCACAACTCTCTCGCCTGGCTAGTCATGTGACCTGGTCAGCCATTCACAGGCTGTACAGAGGATAGCATCCCCTGTTTTCACAACTCTCTCCCCTGGCTACTCCGTTGCTATGAGGTTTCCAATAGCCCTTCTACAACACTCTCCCCTGGCTAGTCATGTGACCTGGTCAGCCAATCACAGGCTGTACTTTGCAGGGATCAAAAAAACCCTAACAAGTAGTTGGAGACATAAAGTGTGTTCTGCACATCTCTCCACTCATTGTGTGTCTTCACTGACATGCATGTGTAACTGACAGATGCGCACACACACACACGCACATGTGCACACACACACACACACACACACACACACACACACACTCTACATATTAATGTTTTTAAATGTGTGTAAATTGTAGATTACTTTGTAATTTATTTTGTAATTTATTTTGTAATTTATTTTGTAATTTATTTTGTAATTTATTTTGTTATCCATCGGACCCCAGTGAGACTAGCTGTCTCCATTGGCTAATGAGGATCTAATCTAAACCTCCTACTGGATATTACCACGTCTTCTAACAGAGGCGCTGGGATGATTGTACCTATCTATCTACCTACCTATTCAACCGACACCAATTGATGGATCTTCAACACTGATAAGCATTACCAATCAAAGCCTGCTTCCTTACAGCAAAGCAACCCTAACCCTGTGTGTGTGTGTGCTTAGTGTGTGTGGATATGTGTGTGTGTGTGTGTGTGTATGTGCTTAGTGTGTGTGGATATGTGTGTATGTGTGTGTGTGTGTGCTTGTATACGTGTGTGTGTGTACGTATGTGTGTGTGTGTGTGTGTATTTACTTGTGTGCGTGTCTACGTGTGTGTACGTATGCGTGTGTGTGTGTATACGTGTACTTATGTGTGTGTGTGTACCTGTTTGTGAGTGTCTGTGTGAGTATACGTGTGTGTGTACTTATGTGTGTGAGTGTGTGTGTGTGTGTGTGTGTGTGTGTGTGTGTATGTGTGTGAGTGTGTGTGTATACACGTGTGTGTACTTATTTGCCCCATTTATTAAAGAATTATTGAGAGGAAACGCAAAACTGGCACCTGTCGTCGTTCCTGTCGTCATGTACCATCACGACGCTCGCTGCAGTTTTATTTTTGTATTTATTTATTTTTATTTAACCTTTATTTAACCAGGAAAGGCTAATTGAGATTTAAAATCTCTTTTTCAATAGCACCCTGGCCAAGATAGGCCGCACCAAGTCATTAAAAGAACGTAAGAGATGAAGTCCAGGCTTATTCTAGGAAACTTTCTGAATTGTAAAAGGACGTATCAATCAAAGCCACCTCACTCAGACACAAACAACGTGTTAAAAACCTTCAAATCAAATCCTGAACGATATAATATAATAATAATATAATATAATATAATATAATATAATATAATAATATAATATAATAATATAATATAATAATAATATAGGAACTTAACTTAAATTTAAATTTAAAAATTTAAAATTTTCTTTCAAATGAAAATGAAGTTGGAAGTTTACATAAGTTTACATAAACTTAGGTTGGAGTCATTAAAACTCGTTTTTTCAACCACTCCACAAATTTCTTGTTAACAAACTATACTTTTGGCAAGTCGGTTAGGACATCTACTTTGTGCATGACACAAGTAATTTTTCCCCCCAAAAAATGTACAGACAGATTATTTAACTTATATTTCAATGTATCACAATAACAGTGGGTCAGAAGTTTACATACACTAAGTTGACTGTGCCTTTACACAGCTTGGAAAAAATCCAGAAAAGATGTCATGGCTTTAGAAGCTTCTGATAGGCTAATACACATCATTTGAGTCAATTGGAGGTGTACCTGTGGATGTATTTCAAGGCCAGCTTCAAACTCAGTGCCTCTTTACTTGACATCATGGGAAAATCAAAAGAAATCAGCCAAGACCTCAGAAAGAAAATGGTAGACCTCCACAAATCTGGTTCATTCTTGGGAGCAATTTCCAAACGCCTGAAGGTACCACGTTCATCTGTACAAACAATAATACGCAAGTATAAACACCATGGGACCACGCAGCTGTCATACCGCTCAGGAAGGAGACGCATTCTGTCTCCAAGAGATGAAAGTACTTTGGTGCGAAAAGTGCAAATCAATCCCAGAACAACAGTAAAGAACCTTGTGAAGATGCTGAGGGAAACCGGTACAAAAGTATCTATATTCACAGTAAAACGAGTCCTATATTGACATAACCTGAAAGGCCGCTCAGCAAGGAAGAAGCCACTGCTCCAAAACTGCCATAAAAAAGCCAGAATACGGTTTGCAACTGCACATGGGGACAAAGATCATACTTTTGGGAGAAATGTTCTCTGGTCTGATGAAACAAAAATAGAACTGCTTGGCCGTAATGACCATCGTTATGTTTGGAGGAAAAAGGGGGAGGCTTGTAAGCCGAAGAACACAACGCACAGTGGTGGCAGCATCATGTTGTGGGGGTGCTTTGCTGCAGGAGGGACTGGTGCACTTCACAAAATAGATGACATCATGAGAATGGAAAATAATATGGATATATTGAAGCAACACCTCAAGACATCAATCAGGAAGTTAAAGCTTGATCGCAAATGGCTCTTCCAAACAGACAATGACCCAAAGCATAGTTACAAAGTTGTGGAAAAATGGCTTAAGGACAACAAAGTCAAGTTATTGGAGTGGCCATGACAAATCACAAAGCCCTGAGTCCTATCGAAAAGTTAAGGGCAGATCTAAAAAAGCGTGTGCGAGCAAGGAGGCCTACAAACCTGACTCAGTTACACCAGCTCTGTCAGGGGGCCTACAAACCTGACTCAGTTACACCAGCTCTGTCAGGAGGCCTACAAACCTGACTCAGTTACACCAGCTCTGTCAGGAGGAATGGGCCAAAATTCACCCAATTTACTGTGGAAAGCTTTTGGAAGGCTACCCGAAACGTTTAACCGAAGTTAAACAATTTAACTACAATGCTACCAAATACTAATTGAGTGTATGTAAACTTCTGACCCACTGGGAATGTGATGAAAGAAGTAAAAAGCTGAAATAAATCATTCTCTCTACTATTATTCTGGCATTTCACATTCTTCAAAATAAAGTGGTGATCCTAGCGTACCTAAAACAGGAGATTTTTACTTGGATTAAATGTCAAGAATTGTGAAAATCTGAGTTTAAATGTATTTCGCTAAGGTGTATGTAAACTTCTGACTTCAACTGGGAATTGAACGTTTTAAGGGAGAGATAGGTTTGGGTGTTTCTCAATATGCATACTGCCGTTCTCTCTCATGCTCCGAATGCGTTCTCCAACATCGTTCTCTTCAGCACATTCTTTTGAGGAGGAGAGCGTGGAGAACACATAAAACAATATATTTGAGAAGCACTCGTACTCCCCGTACTGGATTACCTCACGCTGCATCTCCCCATTCAGCCAGAAAACAGTACATTTGAGAAGCACTCGTACTCCCCATTCAGCCAGAACAATAGCTGGAAGGCTAACTTTTTACTTCAGAATTATCAGCTACATTTATGTGAATTGTAGTAATGTAGCTAGCCAGCTAATTAAACAGGCAAGAAGGACCAAAGTCTAAAGTTATGCAAGGTAAATGTCAATTTCCGTGAGTAGATAGCTAACAAGTCTTCATGGCTCGCTAGCTAGCTTGCCAGTTAGCCCTATTGACTTATTCGGGACTTACCCATTCACAGAGCCTTCTTCCAGCCAGTGCAAAGAAAATACAGACAAAACAAGACATACACTAATCACAGCTGGCTAAATATGAATAGTAATAATGTCGATAATGTAGCTACCCTAAAAAATTGCCTAAAACGAATATTACACAATTTCGATGTCATTTCTTCATAGCTATCTGGCTAGCTAACAGTAATAGCTAGCCAGTTAGCCCCATTGACTTATTATAGGCTTGTGATCTACGGTACCTACTGTAGGCAGGTAAACCAGCATGTACGTAACATGTCATTCCAAAGTCAGAGTGTATTTTCTCTCGCTTCATCACAGATAATGAGCTCCATTGAGTTCAATTTTTTTTTTTACATGTTTGCTTCATATTTCTTCCAAAGCTTGCATTGATGCATGCTTCAAAATATGTAAAAATGGAGTATTCGAGAAGTACCCTCCGTTGCACATAATTTGATTTGGACTCATACTCCGACCCGACCAAGTTGCTGGGAGCATTTTGAGAAACCCCCATAGAGACAGCTGTGACATAGACCACAGACCACATGATCAGCCTGTCCACTGCCTAACGATCAGCCTGTCCACTGCCTAACGATCAGCCTGTCCACTGCCTAACGATCAGCCTGTCCACTGCCTAACAATCAGCCTGTCCACTGCCTAACAATCAGCCTGTCCACTGCCTAACAATCAGCCTGTCCACTGCCTAACGATCAGCCTGTCCAAAGCTAACGATCAGCCTGTCCAACGCCTAATAATCAGCCTGTCCATATCCCAATGATCAGCCTGTCCATATCCCAATGATCAGCCTGTCCATAGCCTAGAGATCAGCCTGTCCATAGCCTAGAGATCAGCCTGTCCATAGTCAAATTATCCTCTTGTCCATAGCCTAATGATTTACCTGTCCATAGCCTTAAGATCAGCCTGTCCATAGTCAAATTATCTTCTTGTCCATAGCCTAATGATCAGCCTGTCCATAGCCTAACGATCAGCCTGTCTACAGCATAACGATCAGCCTGTCCACATCCTAACGATCAGCCTGTCCACAGCCTAACGATCAGCCTTTCCACAGCCTAACAATCAGCCTTTCCACACCCTAATGATCAGCCTGTCCGTAGCCGAATTATCTTCTTGTCCATAGCCCAGTGATCAGCCTGACCATAGCGTAATGATCAGCCTGTCCATTCCCTAATGATCAGCCTGTCGATAGCCTTAAGATCAGCCTGTCCATAGTCAAATTATCTTTCTGTCTATAGACTAATAATCAGCCTGTTGATAGAGATCAGCCTGTCCATATCCCAATGATCTTTCTGTCCATATCCTAATGATCAGCCTGTCAGTAGCCTAATGATCAGCATGTCCATAGCCAAAATATCTTCTTGTCCATAGCTCAGTGATCAGCCTGTCCATTCCCTAATTATCAGCCTGTCGATAGGCTTAAGATCAGCCTGTCCATAGCCAAATTATCTTTCTGTGCTTAGCCTAATAATCAGCTTGTTGATAGCCTAGAGATCAGCTTGTCCATAGCCTAATGATCAGCCTGTCCATAGCCTAATGATCAGCCTGTCCATAGCCTAATGATCAGCCTGTCCATATCCCAATGATCAGCCTGTCCATATCCCAATGATCAGCCTGTCCATAGCCTAGAGATCAGCCTGTCCATAGCCTAATGATCAGCCTGTCCATAGCCTAATGATCAGCCTGTCCATATCCCAATGATCAGCCTGTCCATAGCCTAATGATCAGCCTGTCCATAGCCTAGAGATCAGCCTGTCCATAGTCAAATTATCCTCTTGTCCATAGCCTTAAGATCAGCCGCTGATACATTTTAGTGACACTAGATTTTAAATTGAGTGCTTTATCTAAATCTGTGCAATCCCTTATTGGTAAGGGTCAACTCTGGCGGATATGTCTTTGTCTTTTAGGGTGTTTTCAGCACCGGTGGCTGTCTAGATCAGCGATTCTCTCCATGTGGGAGGTTTTAAATTGGTCACGTGTGTCTGAGTAAAAATAATGTGTCGTGTTAATTACGAAGAAATACTCGAGTCTGAACATAAACGACTTAAAACTAGGTAGAAAATAATTTATTTTAATTTATTTTTCTTCAATCACGGTCTTTTACATCTCTCTGTCTTCACTGTTCCCTTCTTGCATAATTCACACATCTCCTCTGTTAACTCCACTGTTCTACCTCTGCCTCCTCTCTCTAGCTTCACACATCTCCTCTGTTAACTCCACTGTTCTACCTCTGCCTCCTCTCTCTAGCTTCACACATCTCATCTGTTAACTCCAATGTTCTACCTCTGCCTCCTGTCTCTAGCTTCACACATCTCATCTGTTAACTCCACTGTTCTACCTCTGCCTCCTCTCTCTAGCTTCACACATCTCATCTGTTAACTCCACTGTTCTACATCTGCCTCCTCTCTCTAGCTTCACACATCTCCTCTGGCAACTCCACTGTTCTACCTCTGCCTCCTCTCTCTAGCTTCACACATCTCCTCTGTTAACTCCACTGTTCTACCTCTGCCTCCTCTCTCTAGCTTCACACATCTCCTCTGGCAACTCAACTGTTCTACCTCTGCCTCCTCTCTCTAGCTTCACACATCTCCTCCCGTAACTCCACTGTTCTACCTCTGCCTCCTCTCTCTAGCTTCACACATCTCCTCCCGTAACTCCACTGTTCTACCTCTGCCTCCTCTCTCTAGCTTCACACATCTCATCTGTTAACTCCACTGTTCTACCTCTGCCTCCTCTCTCTAGCTTCACACATCTCCTCTGTTAACTCCACTTTTCTACCTCTGCCTCCTCTCTCTAGCTTCACACATCTCCTCTGTCAACTTCACTGTTCTACCTCTGCCTCCTCTCTCTAGCTTCACATATCTCCTCTGGCAACTCCACTGTTCTACCTCTGCCTCCTCTCTCTAGCTTCACACATCTCCTCTGTTAACTCCACTGTTCTACCTCTGCCTCCTCTCTCTAGCTTCACATATCTCCTCTGGCAACTGCACTGTTCTACCTCTGCCTCCTCTCTCTAGCTTCACACATCTCCTCCCGTAACTCCACTGTTCTACCTCTGCCTCCTCTCTCTAGCTTCACACATCTCCTCCCGTAACTCCACTGTTCTACCTCTGCCTCCTCTCTCTAGCTTCACACATCTCATCTGTTAACTCCACTGTTCTACCTCTGCCTCCTCTCTCTAGCTTCACACATCTCCTCTGTTAACTCCACTGTTCTACCTCTGCCTCCTCTCTCTAGCTTCACACATCTCATCTGTTAACTCCACTGTTCTACATCTGCCTCCTCTCTCTAGCTTCACACATCTCCTCTGGCAACTCCACTGTTCTACCTCTGCCTCCTCTCTCTAGCTTCACACATCTCCTCTGTTAACTCCACTGTTCTACCTCTGCCTCCTCTCTCTAGCTTCACACATCTCCTCTGGCAACTCAACTGTTCTACCTCTGCCTCCTCTCTCTAGCTTCACACATCTCCTCCCGTAACTCCACTGTTCTACCTCTGCCTCCTCTCTCTAGCTTCACACATCTCCTCCCGTAACTCCACTGTTCTACCTCTGCCTCCTCTCTCTAGCTTCACACATCTCATCTGTTAACTCCACTGTTCTACCTCTGCCTCCTCTCTCTAGCTTCACACATCTCCTCTGTTAACTCCACTGTTCTACCTCTGCCTCCTCTCTCTAGCTTCACACATCTCCTCTGTCAACTTCACTGTTCTACCTCTGCCTCCTCTCTCTAGCTTCACACATCTCCTCTGTTAACTCCACTGTTCTACCTCTGCCTCCTCTCTCTAGCTTCACATATCTCCTCTGGCAACTGCACTGTTCTACCTCTGCCTCCTCTCTCTAGCTTCACATATATCCTCTGGCAACTTCACTGTTCTACCTCTGCCTCCTCTCTCTAGCTTCACACATCTCCTCTGGCAACTCCACTGTTCTACCTCTGCCTCCTCTCTCTAGCTTCACACATCTCGTCTGTTAACTCCACTGTTCTACCTCTGCCTCCTCTCTCTAGCTTCACACATCTCCTCTGTTAACTCCACTGTTCTACCTCTGCCTCCTCTCTCTAGCTTCACACATCTCCTCTGGCAACTTCACTGTTCTACCTCTGCCTCCTCTCTCTAGCTTCACATATCTCCTCTGGCAACTCCACTGTTCTACCTCTTGAATGATTAACTTATATGTAGACAATGGGGAGCAATATAAAAAAATATAGGCTACATTGTTGTCAATGAACTGGTGGGGTAGTTTGAATGGCGAGAGTAACACGTAGCCTAACTCTAGTGTGATGTGATCACATTGGGCTACATTTATAATTTTCCTACACGGATACATTACAAATTTAAAACAAACAGGCAGAGAGAAATACATTTATTCACACAACATACACAAAGACATGTCAGTGGCAGTGTCCCCGATTACAATTTCTATTGGTCAACAACGTATTTTAGCATGTGAAAAGACACAAAGACGCAAAAAAAAATCTAACCTGTTCTGAATAAATTATTGACAGATTTTTTGCAGAACGATATTTCGCAATTGGTGTGAATGAACTAGATATGTGCTCGTGTTTTTTAAAAATATTTTTTAAATAACGGACTTGGTAAAAAAGTGCATTTAGTGTAAATATGTGTCGGACTCTGCCTCTGTTCCCTTGACAACAGAGCATGTCAAAGCGATGTGTTTGGGAAGGTACTCAGATGGTAATTGATGTCAAGAAGTCAATACAGCAATTTCACACAATTTCTGTTGATTGCGGCTGTGACTATGAAACCCAGAGAAGGAAAATACAAAGAACAGACTGAGGCAGGAAGTGACAGAAGAGAACAGAACCATAACATTAACAGGCTGAGGCAGGAAGTGACAGAAGAGAACAGAACCATAACATTAACAGGCTGAGGCAGGAAGTGACAGAAGAGAACAGAACCATAACATTAACAGGCTGAGGCAGGAAGTGACAGAAGAGAACAGAACCATAACATTAACAGGCTGAGGCAGGAAGTGACAGAAGAGTACAGAACCATAACATTAACAGGCTGAGGCAGGAAGTGACAGAAGAGAACAGAACCATAACATTAACAGGCTGAGGCAGGAAGTGACAGAAGAGAACAGAACCATAACATTAACAGGCTGAGGCAGGAAGTGACAGAAGAGAACAGAACCATAACATTAACAGGCTGAGGCAGGAAGTGACAGAAGAGAACAGAACCATAACATTAACAGGCTGAGGCAGGAAGTGATAGAAGAGAACAGGACCATAACATTAACAGGCTGAGGCAGGAAGTGACAGAAGAGAACAGAACCATAACATTAACAGGCTGAGGCAGGAAGTGACAGAAGAGAACAGAACCATAACATTAACAGGCTGAGGCAGGAAGTGACAGAAGAGAACAGAACCATAACATTAACAGGCTGAGGCAGGAAGTGACAGAAGAGGACAGAACCATAACATTAACAGGCTGAGGCACGAAGTGACAGAAGAGAACAGAACCATAACATTAACAGGCTGAGGCAGGAAGTGATAGAAGAGAACAGGACCATAACATTAGCAGGCTGAGGCAGGAAGTGATAGAAGAGAACAGGACCATAACATTAGCAGGCTGAGGCAGGAAGTGATAGAAGAGAACAGAACCATAACATTAACAGGCTGAGGCAGGAAGTGACAGAAGAGAACAGAACCATAACATTAGCAGGCTGAGGCAGGAAGTGACAGAAGAGAACAGAACCATAACATTAGCAGGCTGAGGCAGGAAGTGATAGAAGAGAAAAGGAGAAGAGAAACTGTGACTCTTTTTTTCGTCATCCTCTCATCACTCCCTGCCTGTCTCTCTCCCTCCGTCTCTCTCTCTATCTCTCATTGTCTCTCTGTCTCTTTCTCTCTCACTTTCTCCCTATCTTACTCTCCCCACTTTCCATTGGTTTTTCTCTCTCCCCCTTGCACAGTAGTGGAGAGGTATTTTTAGGCAACTCTAGACCAGGAACCTGTCTGGATTGGAAAGCCTTCTGGATCCCATTGAAGGGTGTCCCTGGTTTGAATGGGAGGATTATAAATATAACAAGGAAGGAGAAAGAAAAAATAAAAGATGTTTGTTGCAGGTGCAGTGAGAGATCAGGGTTGAAGGCCTCCTAAATGACTGAAATAACAAATCAGGAACCTGTCACTTGGTGTTTGCTCAGAGAGAGGCACTTTACTACCCTATTATTCATTTTGGGGGCTGGGTGGTACTGCATGTCTATTATTCACTATGGGGGCTGGGTGGTGCTGCATGTCTATTATTCACTATGGGGCTGGATGTTGCTTGCAAGTCTATTATTCACTATGGGGGCTGGGTGGTGCAACATGTCTATTATTCACTATGGGGGCTGGATGGTGCTGCATGTCTATTATCCACTATGGGGGCTGGGTGGTGCTGCATGTCTATTATTAACTATGGGGGCTGGGTGGTGCTGCATGTCTATTATCCACTATGGGGGCTGAGTGGTGCTGCATGTCTATTATCCACTATGGGGGCTGGGCGGTGCTGCATGTCTATTATCCACTATGGGGCTGGGTGGTGCAACATGTCTATTATTCACTATGGGGGCTGGGTGGTACTGCATGTCTATTATTCACTATGGGGGCTGGGCGGTGCTGCATGTCTATTATTCACTATGGGGGCTGGATGGTGCTGCAAGTCTATTATTCACTATGGGGGCTGGGTGGTGCTGCATGTCTATTATTCACTATGGGGGCTGGGTGGTGCAACATGTCTATTATCCACTATGGGGGCTGGGTGGTGCAACATGTCTATTATTCACTATGGGGGCTGGGTGGTGCTGCATGTCTATTATTCACTATGGGGGCTGGGTGGTGCTGCATGTCTATTATTCACTATGGGGGCTGGGCGGTGCTGCATGTCTATTATCCACTATGGGGGCTGGGTGGTGCTGCATGTCTATTATCCACTATGGGGGCTGGGTGGTGCTGCATGTCTATTATCCACTATGAGGGCTGGGTGGTGCTGCATGTCTATTATCCACTATGGGGGCTGGGGTGGTGCTGCATGTCTATTATCCACTATGGGGGCTGGGTGGTGCAACATGTCTATTATTCACTATGGGGGCTGGGTGGTGCTGCAAGTCTATTATCCACTATGGGGGCTGGGTGGTGCTGCATGTCTATTATTCACTATGGGGGCTGGGTGGTGCTGCATGTCTATTATTCACTATGGGGGCAGGGTGGTGCTGCATGTCTATTATCCACTATGAGGGCTGGGTGGTGCTGCATGTCTATTATCCACTATGGGGCTGGGTGGTGCTGCATGTCTATTATTCACTATGGGGGCTGGGTGGTGCTGCATGTCTATTATCCACTATGAGGGCTGGGTGGTGCTGCATGTCTATTATCCACTATGGGGGCTGGGTGGTGCTGCATGTCTATTATTCACTATGGGGGCAGGGTGGTGCTGCATGTCTATTATCCACTATGGGGGCTGGGTGGTGCTGCATGTCTATTATCGACTATGGGGGCTGGGTGGTGCTGCATGTCTATTATCGACTATGAGGGCTGGGTGGTGCTGCATGTCTATTATTCACTATGGGGGCTGGGTGGTGCTGCATGTCTATTATTAACTATGGGGGCTGGGTGGTGCTGCATGTCTATTATTCACTAATGGGGGCAGGGTGGTGCAGCATGTCTATTATTAACTATGGGGGCTGGGTGGTGCTGCATGTCTATTATTAACTATGGGGCTGGGTGGTGCTGCATCCTATTATTCACTATGGGGGCTGGGTGGTGCTGCATGTCTATTATTCACTATGAGGGCTGGGTGGTGCTGCAAGTCTATTATTCACTAATGAGGGCTGGGTGGTGCTGCATGTCTATTATTAACTATGGGGGCTGGGTGGTGCTGCATGTCTATTATTCACTAATGAGGGCTGGGTGGTGCTGCATGTCTATTATTAACTATGGGGGCTGGGTGGTGCTGCATGTCTATTATTCACTATGGGGGCTGGGTGGTGCTGCATGTCTATTATTCACTATGGGGGCTGGGTGGTGCTGCATCCTATTATTCACTATGGGGGCTGGGTGGTGCTGCATCCTATTATTCACTATGGGGGCTGGGTGGTGCTGCATCCTATTATTCACTATGGGGGCAGGGTGGTGCTGCATGTCTATTATTCACTATGGGGGCTGGGTGGTGCTGCATCCTATTATTCACTATGGGGGCTGGGTGGTGCTGCATGTCTATTATTCACTATGGGGGCTGGGTGGTGCTGCATCCTATTATTAACTATGGGGGCTGGGTGGTGCTGCATCCTATTATTCACTATGGGGGCTGGGTGGTGCTGCATGTCTATTATTCACTATGGGGCTGGGTGGTGCTGCATGTCTATTATTAACTATGGGGGCTGGGTGGTGCTGCATGTCTATTATCCACTATGAGGGCTGGGTGGTGCTGCATGTCTATTATTCACTATGGGGGCTGGGTGGTACTGCATGTCTATTATTCACTATGGGGGCTGGGCGGTGCTGCATGTCTATTATTCACTATGGGGGCTGGATGGTGCTGCAAGTCTATTATTCACTATGGGGGCTGGGTGGTGCTGCATGTCTATTATTCACTATGGGGGCTGGGTGGTGCAACATGTCTATTATCCACTATGGGGGCTGGGTGGTGCAACATGTCTATTATTCACTATGGGGGCTGGGTGGTGCTGCATGTCTATTATTCACTATGGGGCTGGGTGGTGCTGCATGTCTATTATTCACTATGGGGGCTGGGCGGTGCTGCATGTCTATTATCCACTATGGGGGCTGGGTGGTGCTGCATGTCTATTATCCACTATGGGGGCTGGGTGGTGCTGCATGTCTATTATCCACTATGAGGGCTGGGTGGTGCTGCATGTCTATTATCCACTATGGGGGCTGGGTGGTGCTGCATGTCTATTATCCACTATGGGGGCTGGGTGGTGCAACATGTCTATTATTCACTATGGGGGCTGGGTGGTGCTGCAAGTCTATTATCCACTATGGGGGCTGGGTGGTGCTGCATGTCTATTATTCACTATGGGGGCTGGGTGGTGCTGCATGTCTATTATTCACTATGGGGGCTGGGTGGTGCTGCATGTCTATTATTCACTATGGGGGCTGGGTGGTGCTGCATGTCTATTATCCACTATGAGGGCTGGGTGGTGCTGCATGTCTATTATCCACTATGGGGGCTGGGTGGTGCTGCATGTCTATTATCCACTATGGGGGCTGGGTGGTGCAACATGTCTATTATTCACTATGGGGGCTGGGTGGTGCTGCAAGTCTATTATCCACTATGGGGGCTGGGTGGTGCTGCATGTCTATTATTCACTATGGGGGCTGGGTGGTGCTGCATCCTATTATTCACTATGGGGGCTGGGTGGTGCTGCATGTCTATTATTCACTATGGGGGCTGGGTGGTGCTGCATCCTATTATTAACTATGGGGGCTGGGTGGTGCTGCATCCTATTATTCACTATGGGGCTGGGTGGTGCTGCATGTCTATTATTCACTATGGGGGCTGGGTGGTGCTGCATGTCTATTATTAACTATGGGGGCTGGGTGGTGCTGCATGTCTATTATCCACTATGAGGGCTGGGTGGTGCTGCATGTCTATTATTCACTATGGGGGCTGGGTGGTACTGCATGTCTATTATTCACTATGGGGGCTGGGTGGTGCTGCATGTCTATTATTCACTATGGGGGCTGGATGGTGCTGCAAGTCTATTATTCACTATGGGGCTGGGTGGTGCTGCATGTCTATTATTCACTATGGGGGCTGGGTGGTGCAACATGTCTATTATCCACTATGGGGCTGGGTGGTGCAACATGTCTATTATCCACTATGGGGGCTGAGTGGTGCTGCATGTCTATTATCCACTATGGGGGCTGGGCGGTGCTGCATGTCTATTATCCACTATGGGGGCTGGGTGGTGCAACATGTCTATTATTCACTATGGGGGCTGGGTGGTACTGCATGTCTATTATTCACTATGGGGGCTGGGTGGTGCTGCATGTCTATTATTCACTATGGGGGCTGGATGGTGCTGCAAGTCTATTATTCACTATGGGGGCTGGGTGGTGCTGCATGTCTATTATTCACTATGGGGGCTGGGTGGTGCAACATGTCTATTATCCACTATGGGGGCTGGGTGGTGCAACATGTCTATTATTCACTATGGGGGCTGGGTGGTGCTGCATGTCTATTATTCACTATGGGGGCTGGGTGGTGCTGCATGTCTATTATTCACTATGGGGGCTGGGCGGTGCTGCATGTCTATTATCCACTATGGGGGCTGGGTGGTGCTGCATGTCTATTATCCACTATGGGGGCTGGGTGGTGCTGCATGTCTATTATCCACTATGAGGGCTGGGTGGTGCTGCATGTCTATTATCCACTATGGGGGCTGGGTGGTGCTGCATGTCTATTATCCACTATGGGGGCTGGGTGGTGCAACATGTCTATTATTCACTATGGGGGCTGGGTGGTGCTGCAAGTCTATTATCCACTATGGGGGCTGGGTGGTGCTGCATGTCTATTATTCACTATGGGGCTGGGTGGTGCTGCATGTCTATTATTCACTATGGGGGCAGGGTGGTGCTGCATGTCTATTATCCACTATGAGGGCTGGGTGGTGCTGCATGTCTATTATCCACTATGGGGGCTGGGTGGTGCTGCATGTCTATTATTCACTATGGGGGCTGGGTGGTGCTGCATGTCTATTATCCACTATGAGGGCTGGGTGGTGCTGCATGTCTATTATCCACTATGGGGGCTGGGTGGTGCTGCATGTCTATTATTCACTATGGGGGCAGGGTGGTGCTGCATGTCTATTATCCACTATGGGGGCTGGGTGGTGCTGCATGTCTATTATCGACTATGGGGGCTGGGTGGTGCTGCATGTCTATTATCGACTATGAGGGCTGGGTGGTGCTGCATGTCTATTATTCACTATGGGGGCTGGGTGGTGCTGCATGTCTATTATTAACTATGGGGGCTGGGTGGTGCCATGTCTATTATTCACTAATGGGGGCAGGGTGGTGCAGCATGTCTATTATTAACTATGGGGCTGGGTGGTGCTGCATGTCTATTATTAACTATGGGGGCTGGGTGGTGCTGCATCCTATTATTCACTATGGGGGCTGGGTGGTGCTGCATGTCTATTATTCACTATGAGGGCTGGGTGGTGCTGCAAGTCTATTATTCACTAATGAGGGCTGGGTGGTGCTGCATGTCTATTATTAACTATGGGGGCTGGGTGGTGCTGCATGTCTATTATTCACTAATGAGGGCTGGGTGGTGCTGCATGTCTATTATTAACTATGGGGGCTGGGTGGTGCTGCATGTCTATTATTCACTATGGGGGCTGGGTGGTGCTGCATGTCTATTATTCACTATGGGGGCTGGGTGGTGCTGCATCCTATTATTCACTATGGGGGCTGGGTGTCTGCATCCTATTATTCACTATGGGGACTGGGTGGTGCTGCATCCTATTATTCACTATGGGGGCAGGGTGGTGCTGCATGTCTATTATTCACTATGGGGGCTGGGTGGTGCTGCATCCTATTATTCACTATGGGGGCTGGGTGGTGCTGCATGTCTATTATTCACTATGGGGGCTGGGTGGTGCTGCATCCTATTATTAACTATGGGGGCTGGGTGGTGCTGCATCCTATTATTCACTATGGGGCTGGGTGGTGCTGCATGTCTATTATTCACTATGGGGGCTGGGTGGTGCTGCATGTCTATTATTAACTATGGGGGCTGGGTGGTGCTGCATGTCTATTATCCACTATGAGGGCTGGGTGGTGCTGCATGTCTATTATTCACTATGGGGGCTGGGTGGTACTGCATGTCTATTATTCACTATGGGGCTGGGCGGTGCTGCATGTCTATTATTCACTATGGGGGCTGGATGGTGCTGCAAGTCTATTATTCACTATGGGGGCTGGGTGGTGCTGCATGTCTATTATTCACTATGGGGGCTGGGTGGTGCAACATGTCTATTATCCACTATGGGGGCTGGGTGGTGCAACATGTCTATTATTCACTATGGGGGCTGGGTGGTGCTGCATGTCTATTATTCACTATGGGGGCTGGGTGGTGCTGCATGTCTATTATTCACTATGGGGGCTGGGCGGTGCTGCATGTCTATTATCCACTATGGGGGCTGGGTGGTGCTGCATGTCTATTATCCACTATGGGGGCTGGGTGGTGCTGCATGTCTATTATCCACTATGAGGGCTGGGTGGTGCTGCATGTCTATTATCCACTATGGGGGCTGGGTGGTGCTGCATGTCTATTATCCACTATGGGGGCTGGGTGGTGCAACATGTCTATTATTCACTATGGGGGCTGGGTGGTGCTGCAAGTCTATTATCCACTATGGGGGCTGGGTGGTGCTGCATGTCTATTATTCACTATGGGGGCTGGGTGGTGCTGCATGTCTATTATTCACTATGGGGGCTGGGTGGTGCTGCATGTCTATTATTCACTATGGGGGCTGGGTGGTGCTGCATGTCTATTATCCACTATGAGGGCTGGGTGGTGCTGCATGTCTATTATCCACTATGGGGGCTGGGTGGTGCTGCATGTCTATTATCCACTATGGGGGCTGGGTGGTGCAACATGTCTATTATTCACTATGGGGGCTGGGTGGTGCTGCAAGTCTATTATCCACTATGGGGGCTGGGTGGTGCTGCATGTCTATTATTCACTATGGGGGCTGGGTGGTGCTGCATCCTATTATTCACTATGGGGCTGGGTGGTGCTGCATGTCTATTATTCACTATGGGGGCTGGGTGGTGCTGCATCCTATTATTAACTATGGGGGCTGGGTGGTGCTGCATCCTATTATTCACTATGGGGGCTGGGTGGTGCTGCATGTCTATTATTCACTATGGGGGCTGGGTGGTGCTGCATGTCTATTATTAACTATGGGGGCTGGGTGGTGCTGCATGTCTATTATCCACTATGAGGGCTGGGTGGTGCTGCATGTCTATTATTCACTATGGGGGCTGGGTGGTACTGCATGTCTATTATTCACTATGGGGGCTGGGTGGTGCTGCATGTCTATTATTCACTATGGGGGCTGGATGGTGCTGCAAGTCTATTATTCACTATGGGGGCTGGGTGGTGCTGCATGTCTATTATTCACTATGGGGGCTGGGTGGTGCAACATGTCTATTATCCACTATGGGGGCTGGGTGGTGCAACATGTCTATTATTCACTATGGGGGCTGGGTGGTGCTGCATGTCTATTATTCACTATGGGGGCTGGGTGGTGCTGCATGTCTATTATTCACTATGGGGGCTGGGCGGTGCGCATGTCTATTATCCACTATGAGGGCTGGGTGGTGCTGCATGTCTATTATCCACTATGGGGGCTGGGTGGTGCTGCATGTCTATTATCCACTATGGGGGCTGGGTGGTGCAACATGTCTATTATTCACTATGGGGGCTGGGTGGTGCTGCAAGTCTATTATCCACTATGGGGGCTGGGTGGTGCTGCATGTCTATTATTCACTATGGGGGCTGGGTGGTGCTGCATGTCTATTATTCACTATGGGGGCAGGGTGGTGCTGCATGTCTATTATCCACTATGAGGGCTGGGTGGTGCTGCATGTCTATTATCCACTATGGGGGCTGGGTGGTGCTGCATGTCTATTATTCACTATGGGGGCTGGGTGGTGCTGCATGTCTATTATCCACTATGAGGGCTGGGTGGTGCTGCATGTCTATTATCCACTATGGGGGCTGGGTGGTGCTGCATGTCTATTATTCACTATGGGGGCAGGGTGGTGCTGCATGTCTATTATCCACTATGGGGGCTGGGTGGTGCTGCATGTCTATTATCGACTATGGGGGCTGGGTGGTGCTGCATGTCTATTATCGACTATGAGGGCTGGGTGGTGCTGCATGTCTATTATTCACTATGGGGGCTGGGTGGTGCTGCATGTCTATTATTAACTATGGGGGCTGGGTGGTGCTGCATGTCTATTATTCACTAATGGGGGCAGGGTGGTGCAGCATGTCTATTATTAACTATGGGGGCTGGGTGGTGCTGCATGTCTATTATTAACTATGGGGGCTGGGTGGTGCTGCATCCTATTATTCACTATGGGGGCTGGGTGGTGCTGCATGTCTATTATTCACTATGAGGGCTGGGTGGTGCTGCAAGTCTATTATTCACTAATGAGGGCTGGGTGGTGCTGCATGTCTATTATTAACTATGGGGGCTGGGTGGTGCTGCATGTCTATTATTCACTAATGAGGGCTGGGTGGTGCTGCATGTCTATTATTAACTATGGGGCTGGGTGGTGCTGCATCCTATTATTCACTATGGGGGCTGGGTGGTGCTGCATCCTATTATTCACTATGGGGGCAGGGTGGTGCTGCATGTCTATTATTCACTATGGGGGCTGGGTGGTGCTGCATCCTATTATTCACTATGGGGGCTGGGTGGTGCTGCATGTCTATTATTCACTATGGGGGCTGGGTGGTGCTGCATCCTATTATTAACTATGGGGGCTGGGTGGTGCTGCATCCTATTATTCACTATGGGGGCTGGGTGGTGCTGCATGTCTATTATTCACTATGGGGGCTGGGTGGTGCTGCATGTCTATTATTAACTATGGGGGCTGGGTGGTGCTGCATGTCTATTATCCACTATGAGGGCTGGGTGGTGCTGCATGTCTATTATTCACTATGGGGCTGGGTGGTGCTGCAAGTCTATTATTCACTATGGGGGCTGGGTGGTGCTGCATGTCTATTATTCACTATGGGGGCTGGGTGGTGCTGCCTGTCTATTATATACTATGGGGGCTGGGTGGTGCTGCATGTCTATTATTCACTATGGGGGCTGGGTGGTGCTGCATGTCTATTATTAACTAAGGGGGCTGGGTGGTGCAGCATGTCTATTATTAACTATGGGGGCTGGGTGGTGCTGCATGTCTATTATTAACTATGGGGGCTGGGTGGTGCTGCATGTCTATTATTAACTATGGGGGCTGGGTGGTGCTGCATGTCTATTATTCACTTTGGGGGCTGGGTGGTGCTGCAAGTCTATTATTAACTATGGGGGCTGGGTGGTGCTGCATGTCTATTATTAACTATGGGGCTGGGTGGTGCTGCATGTCTATTATTCACTATGGGGGCTGGGTGGTGCTGCATGTCTATTATTAACTATGGGGGCTGGGTGGTGCTGCATGTCTATTATTAACTATGGGGGCTGGGTGGTGCTGCATGTCTATTATTAACTATGGGGGCTGGGTGGTGCTGCATGTCTATTATTCACTATGGGGGCTGGGTGGTGCTGCATGTCTATTATTAACTATGGGGGCTGGGTGGTGCTGCATGTCTATTATTCACTATGGGGGCTGGGTGGTGCTGCATCTCTATTATTCACTAATGAGGGCCGGGTGCAGTGTGCGCTAACCAAGGTTGCCAGGTGTACGGTGTTTCCTCCGACACATTGGTGCGGCTGGCTTCCGGGTTGGATGCGCGCTGTGTTAAGAAGCAGTGCGGCTTGGTTGGGTTGTGTATCGGAGGACGCATGACTTTCAACCTTCGTCTCTCCCGAGCCCGTACGGGAGTTGTAGCGATGAGACAAGGTAGTAGCTACTAAAAACAATTGGATACCACGAAAAAGGGGTAAAAAATTAAAATAAATAAATAAATAAAAAAGCACTAGTCCACTAAAAAGGGAATCATTTTTGGAAGCAACCTCTGGAATCTAGCAGCGACATGACTGACCGATAGAGACGTTCAGAAGCTCCAACCTGCTTATCATGGAAACTGCATGCTGACTGTATTGCTTAGTCCCACGTTCTATTACAGTGGACTACTTTTAACCAGTGTGTGTGTGTGTGTGTGTGTGTGTGTGTGTGTGTGTGCATCAGTGGAGTAAAGAGCTTAAGTAAAACATATTTTAATACTACGATTTTGGTGTTGTAATTACTTTGGTAAAAATACTTTAAAGTACTATTTTAGTCGTTTTTGGGGGTATCTGTACTTTACTATTTATATTTGTGACAACTTTTACTTTTACTTCACTACAATCCTAAAGACAATTTATTTACTGATCTGGAGGACTCACTAAACAGAGAACATCCCTGGTCATCCCTACTGCCTCTGATCTGGTGGACTCACTAAACAGAGAACATCCCTGGTCGTCCCGACTGCCTCTGATCTGGAGGACTCACTAAACAGAGAACATCCCTGGTCATCCCTACTGTCTCTGATCTGGAGGACTCACTAAACAGAGAACATCCCTGGTCATCCCTACCGCCCCTGATCTGGAGGACTCACTAAACAGAGAACATCCTGGTCATCCCTACTGCCTCTGATCTGGTGGACTCACTAAACAGAGAACATCCCTGGTCATCTCTGCTGCCTCTGATCTGGAGGACTCACTAAACAGAGAACATCCCTGGTCATCCCTACTGCCTCTGATCTGGAGGACTCACTAAACAGAGAACATCCCTGGTCATCCCTACTGCCTCTGATCTGGAGGACTCACTAAACAGAGAACATCCCTGGTCATCCCTACTGCCTCTGATCTGGAGGACTCACTAAACAGAGAACATCCCTGGTCATCCCTACTGCCTCTGATCTGGAGGACTCACTAAACAGAGAGCGTCCCTCATCATCCCTACTGGCTCTGATCTAGAGGACTCACTAAACAGAGAACATCCCTGATCATCCCTACTCACTAAACAGAAAACATCCCTGGTCATCCCTACTGCCTCTGATCTGGAGGACTCACTAAACAGAGAACATCCCTGGTCATCTCTGCTGCCTCTGATCTGGAGGACTCACTAAACAGAGAACATCCCTGGTCATCTCTGCTGCCTCTGATCTGGAGGACTCACTAAACAGAGAACATCCCTGGTCATCCCTACTGCCTCTGATCTGGAGGACTCACTAAACAGAGAGCGTCCCTCGCATCCCTACTGCCTCTGATCTGGAGGACTCACTAAACACGTGGTTCGTGGAGTGTTGGAGTGTGCCCCTGGGTATTCGTACATTTTTATAGAAAAACTAGAAAATGTGGCCATCTGTGTAAGAAATTTGAATTTATTCATATGTGTACTTTTACTTTTGATACTTAAATATATTTCCAAAAATTACTTTTAGACTTTTTTTACTCAAGTAATATTTTACTGGGTGACTCACTTTTCCTTTCATTTTCTATTTAGGTATCTTTACTTTTGCTCAAGTATGACAGTTGGGTCCTTTTTCCCTTTAGTTTTTGAGTTAGAGACTAGACAAGACTGGGGACAAATTGTGTAAAATAATGCTATCTGCCACAGCCCCGCTCTCACACACACACACACACACACACACACACACACACACACACACACACACACACACACACACACACACACACACACACACACACACACACACACACACACACACACAGTTGATAAAATAACGCTATCTACCGCAGACTCTCAGAAAGCTATATCAGCAGCACCAACATTATTGGTTGGAACAAATCACAGAGAGAGCAGCGAGAGCTGTCTCTAGACCTGTCTCTAGCCCTGTCCCTAAACCTGACTCTAGCCCTGTCTCTAAACCTGTCTCTAGCCCTGTCTCTAGACCTATCTCTAGACCTGTCTCTAGACCTGTCCCTAAACCTGACTCTAGCCCTGTCTCTAGCCCTGTCTCTAAACCTGTCTCTAGACCTGTCTCTAGCCCTGTCTCTAGCCCTGTCTCTAGCCTTGTCCCTAGCCCTGTCCTCTAGCCCTCTCACCTTGGAGTAGGTGCTCACCTTGGAGTAGGTGCTGACCTTGGAGTAGGTGCTCACCTTGGAGTAGGTGCTCACCTTGGAGTAGGTGCTGACTTCTGCTTCAGATTCTGACGTCAGATTATTTTCTCCAAACACCACATGTCTAAGTGTTTGTCACACCCCCCGACTCCTTCTGCTCAGTCTGTTTCCCTCTTTCCAAACAACAACTTTCCAAGTTGCTCCGAAGGTCAAATTTCAAAGTTAATTGTTGAAGCTTTCGATGGACTTAAAACAAAGATGTCTTCCAGAGATTTTTATTTTTACTTTTCCTGTTGAGAAGTGATATCTGAAGTACAAAAACAGTCAAGTACAGACACAAGCTGTTGAGATGTGCCTTTTGTTATTAAAGTGAGTCAGGGTTTAGATGAGGTGAAAATGAGACTGGAGTGGAGCCACTTTACATTTACATTTACATTTAAGTCATTTAGCAGACGCTCTTATCCAGAGCGACTTACAAATTGGCATTCATTCTGAATCGTTCAGGTATGGATAGGGTTAAAACAAAGGAAAAAACACAATTACTGTCGACTGACTGTGATTAAACACACAACAATGGGGGCTGCTGCCAGACCCTGAGCTCACCTGCGTGAAATGTTTGTTTGTTCATAGTTATAACGAATCATTTTGTTTCGTTTTTTTCTAAATACAAGTGCGTCGCAGGTTTGAAAGTGAATTGGACTTGGGATGTGTGACTTTCTTAATCCTCATAGCTGCTTTGTATGGATTTAGTAAAATCAACCACCATCACTTACTCCCGTGAGTTTTTGCTCTCTTTTCCTGGGGCGGCAGGGAAGCCTAGTGGTTAGAGCGTTGGACTAGTAACCGGAAGGTTGCAAGTTCAAACCCCTGAGCTGACAAGAGCTGACAAGGGGTTAACTTCCTCAACAGGCAGTTGTCCCACTGTTCCTAGACCAGTTAACCCACTGTTCCTAGATCAGTTAACCCACTGTTCCTAGATCAGTTAACCCACTGTTCCTAGACCAGTTAACCCACTGTTCCTAGATCAGTTAACCCACTGTTCCTAGACTGTTCCTAGACCAGTTAACCCACTGTTCCTAGATCAGTTAACCCACTGTTCCTAGACCAGTTAACCCACTGTTCCTACACCAGTTAACCCACTGTTCATAGGCCAGTTAACCCACTGTTCCTAGACCAGTTAACCCACTGTTCCTAGACCAGTTAACCCACTGTTCCTACACCAGTTAACCCACTGTTCATAGGCCAGTTAACCCACTGTTCCTAGACCAGTTAACCCACTGTTCCTGTATCAGTTAACCCACTGTTACAAGACCAGTTAACCCACTGTTCCTAGACCAGTTAACCCACTGTTCCTAGACCAGTTAACCCACTGTTCCTAGGCCGTCATTGAAAATAAGAATTGTTCTTAACTGCCTTGACTAGTAAAAAAATAAAGGTAAAAATAAAATAAAGCTCGCACTCTCCAAAAACAGAGAGTGATGGTTGTTCTACAAAGTCAAAAAAAAAGGGGAACTAAGTAGAAGCGAGGCTCAGAGGTGGAATCAGGAACAGATTACGGAGGCCGGGGAAGCAGTCATCCGCTCCCGTTGATCACCATGTTAAATGTGACGTCATTTTAATGAACAAACTGGATGAGTTACTGGATGAAGAGGATGAAGAGGATGAA
Source organism: Oncorhynchus nerka (assembly GCF_034236695.1). NCBI lineage: Eukaryota > Metazoa > Chordata > Actinopteri > Salmoniformes > Salmonidae > Oncorhynchus > Oncorhynchus nerka. The sequence continues at coordinate 2,644,669 of NC_088417.1, forward strand.
GAAGACTTTAGGAGAATGAATTGAATCTGCTTCACAGAAACATGGCTCCAGCAGAACAATATTCATACACTGTTATTAGAGCAGACGGAGACTAAACAACATCACATAAATCAATAGACGGGGGTTTTTGTATCTTTGTTAGATAATACTTGGGCCACGCAGTGTAATGTGATTGAACAAGTGGGTGGTGCACCAGAGACTATGAGATTCTCCTTGTATCATTCACGCCAATTCTATCTACCACGCGAGTTGTAAGGACAGATTACCATTATTCTGGACATAGCAATAAGGAAGCTGCTGACAAGATCACACTCTGTTTCCGTGCGGCGCTTTCACAATCAACTGACCAGACAGTATTTGTGCTTGGGGATTTTAATACCCTCTCCCTCTCCGCGCACCTCCCCACTCTGCGACAGCACATCGCCTGTCCAACACGCTCAATTCGCATCCTGGATCAGTGTTCTGGCAACGTAGAGGACGCATACAAGTCAGTGTGCCATCGCGAAATCAGGCCATAACGTCATCCATCTCCTACTGAGATACAGGCAGCAGGTGACATGAGGAAAAACCTGTAGAGAAAACCATTCAGGTATGGACAGAGGACAGTAGGGAGGAGCTTTGATGTCACAGACTGGCAGATGTACTTTGACTGGTGCGTGGATGGATCCCCACTAGTTGACAGACAGCATTACATCATACATCCAGTTCTGGGAGGATACCTGTCATTAACACAAAAACTGTCAAGAGTATTTCTCAAAAACAAGCCCTGGGTTGTCTAAGGACTTGAAAATGTGCCTCAATGAAATGAAATGTGCGTTCCTGAAAAGATATACTGATGCTGCAAAGGAGAGCGAAATTTAATTACATTTAAAAAAAATCTGGAAAGCAAAGAATTTCAAATAATAAAGTGGAGTGGAAGTTCTGTCCAGCCAATCCAAGACAAGCATGGGAGGGGCTTAATGCAATGATGGGAAGAGAAAGAAAAGAGAACAATAACATTGCAGACTGTTCATCCTTTAACTGTTTTTATGGAAGATTTGACCATTTTAAAGACAAAAATCTAAAAAAACATTCAAGGGGATCCCGAAATCCTCTCCTGTCCAGACAACCGAGATTGAGGTGGCCTCATGCTTGTCATATATTAGCACTGTGCCCAGACGCACTATGGGGCAAAGTGCTGAAGGTCTGCACCGACCAGCTCAAGGGAGTCTTCACACGACTGTTTTAACTGCTGCTGAGCACCTGTACAACTCCTGGAAGGTGTTGACCATCGTCCCGGTGCCTAAGAAGCCAAGGGCAAAAATCACCAAATGACTTTTGACCTGCGACCCACAGGCTCCTTCTGACCAAATGCATGGAAAGGGTTATCAGTAAGCACCTCGCCTTGTCCATAGCAGATCAACTGGAGCCGTTACAGTTTGCCTATAAGGCACAGAGGGGGACTGAGGATGCTACCCTGACCTTGGTGAACATGGTGGCAAGTCATCTTCAACATGCTGGGGGACTGAGGATGCTACCCTGACCTTGGAGAACACAGTGGCTAGTCATCTTCAACATGCTGGGGGACTGAGGATGCTACCCTGACCTTGGAGAACATGGTGGCTAGTCCCCTTCAACATGCTGGGGGACTGAGGATGCTACCCTGACCTTGGAGAACACAGTGGCTAGTCATCTTCAACATGCTGGGGGACTGAGGATGCTACCCTGACCTTGGAGAACATGGTGGCTAGTCCCCTTCAACATGCTGGGGGACTGAGGATGCTACCCTGACCTTGGAGAACATGGTGGCTAGTCCCCTTCAACATGCTGGGGGATTGAGGATGCTACCCTGACCTTGGTGAACATGGTGGCTAGTCCCCTTCAACATGCCGGGGGACTGAGGATGCTACCCTGACCTTGGAGAACATGGTGGCTAGTCCCCTTCAACATGCTGGGGGACTGAGGATGCTACCCTGACCTTGGAGAACATGGTGGCTAGTCCCCTTCAACATGCTGGGGGACTGAGGATGCTACCCTGACCTTGGAGAACATGGTGGCTAGTCACCTTCAACATGCTACATCATATCATCATATCGTCATATCATACTCTGTCATTTGATTTATTGATTTTAGTCCAGCTTACTTTACAATGCAAATACACATTCTGCTGAAATGATTACTGGACCTGAACGTCCACGGAGGCCTGGCAGGATGGATCAAGGACTAGTTACCTGAACGTCCACGGAGGCCTGGCAGGATGGATCAAGGACTAGTTACCTGAACGTCCACGGAGGCCTGGCAGGATGGATCAAGGACTAGTTAACTGACTGCTCACAGAGGCCTGGCAGGATGGATCAAGGACTAGTTAACTGACTGCTCACAGAGACCTGGCAGTTTGGATCAAGGACTAGTTAACTGAACGTCCACGGAGGCCTGGCAGGATGGATCAAGGACTAGTTAACTGACTGCTCACAGAGGCCTGGCAGGATGGATCAAGGACTAGTTACCTGAACATCCACGGAGGCCTGGCAGGATGGATCAAGGACTAGTTACCTGCCCGCTCACTCTCCTCATGACTCTCTGACGCTGTCCCTGAACCGTTGTTGTTCTCCATCTACACTAATGAGATGAAGATCCTAGGAAACATTATGAGTCTTTTCAGGTACGTGGATGATATGGCTCGTTATTTAAGATGCTACGTCAGATGGGGACAGCTATTTATAAACAGACCAACAACCTTCAAGAATGGTGCCGATCAAGTGGCCCTCCACATCAACATGGAAAAGAGAAAGGAACTGATCTTCAATGGCAACAACTTGCCAGTGTCCCAACCACTCTCCCTGAGTGACCAATCATTGCAGGTGTTTGAGTGTTTCAAATACCTAGGGACAGAAATTGATAACAAGCAGAATTTTTTTTTACAGATAATGCAGACTGTTTTTCTTTTAAAGCAAGCCAGTGTCTGTTTTTAATCAGGAAATTAAAGGGGTTTTGGGTCAGCCAGGATGCTCTGGAGAGAGTGTACAGCAGCTCGGTGGATCCTCACATTCACATATCACAGTTTGGTATCAGATGTCCAGTTTCAAAGTCAAATCTAGAGCGATGTGCCTGTATCAGTGATGTCATCATTATGTGACGTCTCATTATGTGTTCTCCCATACGGTGTAGTGTGTGGTGTCTACTCTGTTCCGCTCAGCAGAGAACCAGTCCTGCACTTTCCTTCCCACTATAATTACCTTTAATAACAGTCTATTTATTAACCGGGCTCACATCCCAATTATACATTTAATACCTCCATTAGAGATGTCAGTAGAAAACACGCTAACGACTGTCACAACGCAAAGTTATACCCTCTTAATTAATTAGTGACTCCACATCGTGTGGATAATCGGGTTTAATTATGCATATGTGTAAAAGTCATTTTTCCAGGTGTAATTATGATGAAGAGTCTTCAGAACTGTCAGAGTGCCGTCTCTTCACCACCATCAATCTTCCATCAGTCGGGAGGGTAATATGTTTAAGATGCAGTCTCAAACGTTGGCATCATTTCAGCCATGGTCCCTGTTTTTTGTTTACTCTGTCATCCATTACGTATGATATGTGAAGTCCTGAATTGGTGTGCTTAACATCCTGGAGTGCAGCTCCTACTTTATGGGGATGTTGACTGTACAGCTACATGTAACTCTAGAACAGCTACAGTAACTCTAGAACAGCTAGAGTAAGACTAGAACAGCTACAGTAACACTAGAACAGCTACAGTAACTCTAGAACAGCTAGAGTAACTCTAGAACAGCTACAGTAAGACTAGAACAGCTACAGTAACACTAGAACAGCTACAGTAACTCTAGAACAGCTAGAGTAACTCTAGAACAGCTACAGTAAGACTAGAACAGCTACAGTAACTCTAGAACAGCTACAGTAACCCTAGAACAGCTACAGTAACACTAGAACCGATCTCAACCGATTTCAACCGATCGCTGCCTGCACCCGCATGCCCGACTAGCATCACCACCCTGGATGGTTCCGACCTTGAATATGTGGATATCTATAAGTACCTAGGTGTCTGGCTAGACTGCAAACTCTCCTTCCAGACTCACATCAAACATCTCCAATCGAAAATCAAATCAAGAGTCGGCTTTCTATTCCGCAACAAAGCCTCCTTCACTCACGGCGCCAAGCTTACCCTAGTAAAACTGACTATCCTACCGATCCTCGACTTCGGCGATGTCATCTACAAAATGGCTTCCAACACTCTACTCAGCAAACTGGATGCAGTCTATCACAGTGCCATCCGTTTTGTCACCAAAGCACCTTATACCACCCACCACTGCGACTTGTATGCTCTAGTCGGCTGGCCCTCGCTACATATTCGTCGCCAGACCCACTGGCTCCAGGTCATCTACAAGTCCATGCTAGGTAAAGCTCCGCCTTATCTCAGTTCACTGGTCACGATGGCAACACCCATCCGTAGCACGCGCTCCAGCAGGTGTATCTCACTGATCATCCCTAAAGCCAACACCTCATTTGCCGCCTTTCGTTCCAGTACTCTGCTGCCTGTGACTGGAACGAACTGTAAAAATCGCTGAAGTTGGAGACTTTATCTCCTCACCAACTTCAAAAATCAGCTATCCGAGCAGCTAACCGATCGCTGCAGCTGTACATAGTCTATTGGTAAATAGCCCACCCATTTTCACCTACCTCATTCCCATACTGTTTTTATACTGTTTTTTTTTATTTATTTACTTTTCTGCTCTTTTGCACACCAATATCTCTACCTGTACATGACCATCTGATCATGTATCACTCCAGTGTTAATCTGCAAAATTGTATTATTCGCCTACCTCCTCATGCCTTTTGCACACATTGTATATAGACTGCCCATTTTTTTTCTACTGTGTTATTGACTTGTTAATTGTTTACTCCATGTGTAACTCTGTGTTGTCTGTTCACACTGCTATGCTTTATCTTGGCCAGGTCGCAGTTGCAAATGAGAACTTGTTCTCAACTAGCCTACCTGGTTAAATAAAGGTGAAATAAAAAAAAGAAATAAAAAGAACAGCTACAGTAAGACTAGAACAGCTACAGTAACACTAGAATAGCTACAGTTACTCTAGAACAGCTAGAGTAACTCTAGAACAGCTAAAGTAAGACTAGAACAGCTACAGTAACACTAGAATAGCTACAGTTACTCTAGAACAGCTAGAGTAACTCTAGAACAGCTAAAGTAAGACTAGAACAGCTACAGTAACACTAGAACAGCTACAGTAACTCTAGAACAGCTAGAGTAACTCTAGAACAGCTACAGTAAGACTAGAACAGCTACAGTAACTCTAGAACAGCTACAGTAACCCTAGAACAGCTACAGTAAGACTAGAACAGCTACAGTAAGACTAGAACAGCTACAGTAACTCTAGAACAGCTACAGTAACACTAGAACAGCTACAGTAACTCTATAACAGCTACATGAACACTATAACAGCTACAGTAACTCTAGAAACGCTACAGTAACACTAGAATAGCTACAGTAACTCTAGAACAGCTACAGTAACACTAGCACAGCCACAGTAACACTAGAACAGCTACAGTAGCACTAGAACAGCTACAGTAACTCTAGAACAGCTACAGTAACTCTAGAACAGCTACAGTAACTCTAGAACAGCTACAGTGACACTAAAACAGCTACAGTAACTCTAGAACAGCTAGAGTAACACTAGAACAGCTACAGTAACACTAGAACAGCTACAGTAACACTAGAACCGCTACAGTAACTCTAGAACAGTTACAGTAACTCTAGAACAGCTACAGTAACTCTAGAACAGCTACAGTATCTCTAGAACAGCTACAGTAACTCTAGAACAGCTACAGTAACACTAGAACAGCTACAGTAACTCTAGAACAGCTACAGTAACTCTAGAACAGCTACAATAACTCTAGAACAGCTACAGTAACACTTGAACAGCTACAGTAACACTAGAACAGCTACAGTAACTCTAGAACAGCTACAGTAACTGTAGAAGAGCCACAGTAACTCTAGAAGAGCAACAGTAACTCTAGAACAGCTACAGTAACACTAGAACCTTTACAGTAACTCTAGAACAGCTACAGTAACACTATAACAGCAACAGTAACTCTAGAACAGCTACAGTAACACTAGAACAGCTACAGTAACTCTAGAACAGCTACAGTAACACTATAACAGCTATAGTAACTCTAGAACAGCTACAGTAACTCTAGAACAGCTACAGTAACACTAGAACAGCTACAGTAACTCTAGAACAGCTACAGTAACTCTAGAGCAGCTACAATAACTCTAGAGCAGCTACAGTAACACTAGAACAGCTACAGTAACTCTAGAACAGCTACAGTAACTCTAGAACAGCTACAGTAACACTAGAACAGCTACAGTAACTCTAGAACAGCTACAGTAACTCTAGAACAGCTACAGTGACACTAAAACAGCTACAGTAACTCTAGAACAGCTAGAGTAACACTAGAACAGCTACAGTAACACTAGAACAGCTACAGTAACACTAGAACCGCTACAGTAACTCTAGAACAGTTACAGTAACTCTAGAACAGCTACAGTAACTCTAGAACAGCTACAGTATCTCTAGAACAGCTACAGTAACTCTAGAACAGCTACAGTAACACTAGAACAGCTACAGTAACTCTAGAACAGCTACAGTAACTCTAGAACAGCTACAATAACTCTAGAACAGCTACAGTAACACTAGAACAGCTACAGTAACACTAGAACAGCTACAGTAACTCTAGAACAGCTACAGTAACTCTAGAAGAGCCACAGTAACTCTAGAAGAGCAACAGTAACTCTAGAACAGCTACAGTAACACTATAACAGCAACAGTAACTCTAGAACAGCTACAGTAACACTATAACAGCTATAGTAACTCTAGAACAGCTACAGTAACTCTAGAACAGCTACAGTAACACTAGAACAGCTACAGTAACTCTAGAACAGCTACAGTAACTCTAGAGCAGCTACAATAACTCTAGAGCAGCTACAGTAACACTAGAACAGCTACAGTAACTCTAGAACAGCTACAGTAACTCTAGAACAGCTACAGTAACACTAGAACAGCTACAGTAACTCTAGAACAGCTACAGTAACACTAGAACAGCTACAGTAACACTAGAACAGCTACAGTAACTCTAGAACAGCTACAGTAAGTCTGGAACAGCTACAATAACTCTAGAACAGCTACAGTAACAATATAACAGCTACAGTAACACTAGAACAGCTACAGCAACTCTAGAAAAGCTACAGTAACTCTAGAACAGATACAGTAACTCTAGAAGAGCTACAGTAACTCTAGAAGAGCTACTACAGTAACGCTGGGCTAGTGGATATTACGTGCTCTACTTGATGCTGTTGTAGAAGACGCTGTGGTGTGTTTGTGCTTGTGAGCCTTCTTGATTCTGTGTGTGTCATAATAGCCAACCGACGCTGTCTCCTTTCCCATTTCCCTGAGTGAGATAAAAAGGAGGAGGTTTGATTCATTAGCTTGTACTACCTCTTCCTGAGCAGGTTGGCGGTGGGCGGCCCCCTGACTTCAAAAGAGTCTTTGATCCGGGACCAGACGTAGTGGGTGACTGGGAGCAAAGGGAATAGGAAAGTTACATATCGTGTGTGTGTGTGTGTGTGTGTGTGCACGCGTGTTTCCTTTGCTTGTGTATGCATGGGTGCACGGCTTTGTGTTTTTTTTTGCAAAGCTTCTAAGAATCATAGTCCTAGAAGTATCAGAATATGACCAGTCGTCTGTAAAACAGACCATCATACCTGTTGGGGAGAATGGTTGGTTGAGTGAGTGAGTGAGTGAGTGAGTTTGTGACCAGAAGATGAGCCACCAAGTTACTGTCCACAGAACAGTAGGAGGGTCTGAGTAGATTCAGGAGTTCTGAATCAGACCAGAAAAATAATATAAAAACAGAACCGTATCAAATTACACTTCCTGACAATCGCCAACCCTCTTCCTCTCAATCACTGCAATGTACACACACACACACACACACACACACACTGCCTCAGTGGGCTCACTTCCTGATGATCGCCAACCCTCTTCCTCTCAATCACTGCAATGTTCACACACACACACACACTGCCTCAGTGGGCTCACTTCCTGACAATCGCCAACCCTCTTCCTCTCAATCACTGCAATGTTCACACACACACATACAGGCACGTACGCAGGCGCGCGCACACACACACACACACACACACACACACACACACACACACACACACACACACACACACACACACACACACACACTGCCTCAGTGGGCTCACTTCCTGTAGAGAGTTCTCAGCAGAGAGGAGTCCAGCTTATCTCAAGTGATTCAGAGATCACAGTTTATCTGAAGGATCATCCCTTCTGATTTAATACTGTACCACTATCTCCCACACCCACACACACACACACACTCTCTCTGTCCTCCATCCACTCTCTATCCTCCATCCACTCTCTATCCTCCATCCACTCTCTATCCTCCATCCACTCTCTGTCCTCCATCCACTCTCTGTCCTCCATCCACTCTCTAACCTCCATCCACTCTCTATCCTCCATCCACTCTCTATCCTCCATCCACTCTCTGTCCTCCATCCACTCTCTAACCTCCATCCACTCTCTGTCCTCCATCCACTCTCTGTCCTCCATCCACTCTCTGTCCTCCATCCACTCTCTAACCTCCATCCACTCTCTGTCCTCCATCCACTCTCTGTCCTCCATCCACTCTCTGTCCTCCATCCACTCTCTGTCCTCCATCCACTCTCTGTCCTCCATCCACTCTCTAACCTCCATCCACTCTCTAACCTCCATCCACTCTCTAACCTCCATCCACTCTCTGTCCTCCATCCACTCTCTGTCCTCCATCCACTCTCTGTCCTCCATCCACTCTCTAACCTCCATCTACTCTCTAACCTCCATCCACTCTGTCCTCCATCCACTCTCTATCCTCCATCCACTCTCTGTCCTCCATCCACTCTCTGTCCTCCATCCACTCTCTGTCCTCCATCCACTCTCTATCCTCCATCCACTCTCTGTCCTCCATCCACTCTCTAACCTCCATCCACTCGCTGTCCTCCATCCACTCTCTGTCCTCCATCCACTCTCTGTCCTCCATTCACTCTCTATCCTCCATCCACTCTCTGTCCTCCATCCACTCTCTAACCTCCATCCACTCTCTGTCCTCCATCCACTCTCTGTCCTCCATCCACTCTCTGTCCTCCATCCACTCTCTAACCTCCATCCACTCTCTGTCCTCCATCCACTCTCTAACCTCCATCCACTCTCTGTCCTCCATCCACTCTCTGTCCTCCATCCACTCTCTGTCCTCCATCCACTCTCTAACCTCCATCCACTCTGTGTCCTCCATCCACTCTCTAACCTCCATCCACTCTCTGTCCTCCATCCACTCTCTATCCTCCATCCACTCTCTGTCCTCCATCCACTCTCTATCCTCCATCCACTCTCTGTCCTCCATCCACTCTCTATCCTCCATCCACTCTCTGTCCTCCATCCACTCTCTGTCCTCCATCCACTCTCTAACCTCCATCCACTCTCTAACCTCCATCCACTCTCTGTCCTCCATCCACTCTCTGTCCTCCATCCACTCTCTGTCCTCCATCCACTCTCTAACCTCCATCTACTCTCTAACCTCCATCCACTCTCTGTCCTCCATCCACTCTCTATCCTCCATCCACTCTCTGTCCTCCATCCACTCTCTGTCCTCCATCCACTCTCTGTCCTCCATCCACTCTCTATCCTCCATCCACTCTCTGTCCTCCATCCACTCTCTAACCTCCATCCACTCTCTGTCCTCCATCCACTCTCTATCCTCCATCCACTCTCTGTCCTCCATCCACTCTCTGTCCTCCATCCACTCTCTGTCCTCCATTCACTCTCTATCCTCCATCCACTCTCTGTCCTCCATCCACTCTCTAACCTCTATCCACTCTCTGTCCTCCATCCACTCTCTGTCCTCCATCCACTCTCTGTCCTCCATCCACTCTCTAACCTCCATCCACTCTCTGTCCTCCATCCACTCTCTAACCTCCATCCACTCTCTGTCCTCCATCCACTCTCTGTCCTCCATCCACTCTCTGTCCTCCATCCACTCTCTAACCTCCATCCACTCTCTGTCCTCCATCCACTCTCTAACCTCCATACACTCTCTGTCCTCCATCCACTCTCTATCCTCCATCCACTCTCTGTCCTCCATCCACTCTCTATCCTCCATCCACTCTCTGTCCTCCATCCACTCTCTATCCTCCATCCACTCTCTGTCCTCCATCCACTCTCTGTCCTCCATCCACTCTCTATCCTCCATCCACTCTCTGTCCTCCATCCACTCTCTGTCCTCCATCCACTCTCTATCCTTCATCCACTCTCTGTCCTCCATCCACTCTCTGTCCTCCATCCACTCTCTGTCCTTCATCCACTCTCTATCCTTCATCCACTCTCTGTCCTCCATCCACTCTCTATCCTCCATCCACTCTCTAACCTCCATCCACTCTCTATCCTCCATCCACTCTCTGTCCTCCATCCACTCTCTGTCCTCCATCCACTCTCTATCCTTCATCCACTCTCTGTCCTCCATCCACTCTCTATCCTCCATCCACTCTCTATCCTCCATCCACTCTCTAACCTCCATCCACTCTCTATCCTCCATCCACTCTCTGTCCTCCATCCACTCTCTGTCCTCCATCCACTCTCTATCCTTCATCCACTCTCTGTCCTCCATCCACTCTCTATCCTCCATCCACTCTCTAACCTCCATCCACTCTCTATCCTCCATCCACTCTCTAACCTCCATCCACTCTCTGTCCTCCATCCACTCTCTGTCCTCCATCCACTCTCTATCCTCCATCCACTCTCTAACCTCCATCCACTCTCTATCCTCCATCCACTCTCTAACCTCCATCCACTCTCTATCCCCCATCCACTCTCTGTCCTCCATCCACTCTCTATCCTCCATCCACTCTCTGTCCTCCATCCACTCTCTAACCTCCATCCACTCTCTGTCCTCCATCCACTCTCTAACCTCCATCCACTCTCTGTCCTCCATCCACTCTCTGTCCTCCATCCACTCTCTAACCTCCATCCACTCTCTATCCTCCATCCACTCTCTGTCCTCCATCCACTCTCTAACCTCCATCCACTCTCTATCCTCCATCCACTCTCTGTCCTCCATCCACTCTCTATCCTCCATCCACTCTCTATCCTCCATCCACTCTCTATCCTCCATCCACTCTCTATCCTCCATCCACTCTCTGTCCTCCATCCACTCTCTAACCTCCATCCACTCTCTATCCTCCATCCACTCTCTAACCTCCATCCACTCTCTATCCTCCATCCACTCTCTGTCCTCCATCCACTCTCTAACCTCCATCCACTCTCTAACCTCCATCCACTCTCTAACCTCCATCCACTCTCTATCCTCCATCCACTCTCTAACCTCCATCCACTCTCTAACCTCCATCCACTCTCTATCCTCCATCCACTCTCTAACCTCCATCCACTCTCTGTCCTCCATCCACTCTCTATCCTCCATCCACTCTCTGTCCTCCATCCACTCTCTAACCTCCATCCACTCTCTATCCTCCATCCACTCTCTAACCTCCATCCACTCTCTATCCTCCATCCACTCTCTGTCCACCATCCACTCTCTAACCTCCATCCACTCTCTAACCTCCATCCACTCTCTAACCTCCATCCACTCTCTGTCCTCCATCCACTCTCTAACCTCCATCCACTCTCTAACCTCCATCCACTCTCTAACCTCCATCCACTCTCTAACCTCCATCCACTCTCTAACCTCCATCCACTCTCTGTCCTCCATCCACTCTCTAACCTCCATCCACTCTCTGTCCTCCATCCACTCTCTATCCTCCATCCACTCTCTAACCTCCATCCACTCTCTATCCTCCATCCACTCTCTATCCTCCATCCACTCTCTAACCTCCATCCACTCTCTAACCTCCATCCACTCTCTATCCTCCATCCACTCTCTAACCTCCATCCACTCTCTAACCTCCATCCACTCTCTAACCTCCATCCACTCTCTATCCTCCATCCACTCTCTAACCTCCATCCACTCTCTAACCTCCATCCACTCTCTGTCCTCCATCCACTCTCTGTCCTCCATCCACTCTCTAACCTCCATCCACTCTCTGTCCTCCATCCACTCTCTAACCTCCATCCACTCTCTATCCTCCATCCACTCTCTAACCTCCATCCACTCTCTGTCCTCCATCCACTCTCTATCCTTCATCCACTCCGTGTTTTTCCTATTTTGTTGCATTGCATCTTGTCATTTAAATAGATTTGTATTTGGAATTCCTGTAAATGGACAAAACAAAATAGTCCAAATTGGTGAGAAAAAAAAACAGAAAAAGGAGAAAATAATTATAATCTGAAAAGTGGTGTGTTGATATGTATTCACCGCCTGTGAAGACCCTAAATTAGATCTGGTGCAACCAATTACCTTCAGAAGTCACATTACTAGTTAAATAAAGTCCACCTGTGTGCAATCTAAGTGTCATATGATCTGTCACATGATCTCAGTATATTTACACCTGTTCTGAAAGACCCCAGAGTCTGCAACACCACTAAGCAAGGGGCACCACCAAGCAAGTGCCATGAAGACCAAGGAGCTCTCCCAACACGGCAGGGACAAAGTTGTGGAGACGTACAGATCAGGGTTGGGTTATAAAAAATATCAGAAACTTTGAACATCCCACGGAGCACCATTAAATCCATTATTAAAAAATGGAAAGAATATGGCACCACAACAAACATGCCAAGAGAACCGCCCACCAAATCTCACAGACGAGGCAAGGAGGGCATTAGTCAGAGAGGCAACAAAGAGACCAAAGATAACCCTGGAGGAGCTGCAAAGCTCCACAGCGGAGATTGGACCATCTGACCATTAGGAATACTTTAAGCCATACACTTCACACACCTGGGGTTTATGGAAGAGTGGCCAGAAAAACGACATCGCTTAAAGAAAAAAAATAAGCAAACACGTTTGGTGTTCGCCAAAAGGCCGCCCAAACATATGGAAGAAGGTACTCTGTTCAGATGAGACTAAAATGTAGCTTTTTGGCCATTAAGGAAAGCACATTCATGAAAATCGCAAATGAAATGAAATAAATATATTGGCTCTCAAGCTTAGCCTTTTGTTAACAACACTGTCATCTCAGATTTTCAAAATATGCTTTTCAACCATAGCAAAACAAGCATTTGTGTAAGAGTATTGATAGCTAGCATAGCATTAAGCCTAGCATTCAGCAGGCAACATTTTCACAAAAACAAGAAAAACATTCAAATAAAATCATTTACCTTTGAAGAACTTCGGATGTTTTCAATGAGAAGACTCTCAGTTAGATAGCAAATGTTCAGCTTTTCCAAAAATATTATTTGTGTAGGAGAAATCGCTCCGTTTTGCTCATCACGTTTCGCTAAGAAAAAAACCCGTATCCGGGAGTGTAATTATAGCCTCAAGCTCATTACCATAACGCAACGTTAACTAATCATGAAAATCGCAAATTAAATGAAATAAATATATTGGCTCTCAAGCTTATCCTTTTGTTAACAACACTGTCATCTCAGATTTTCAAAATATGCTTTTCAACCATAGCAAAACAAGCATTTGTGTAAGAGTACTGATAGCTAGCATAGCATTAAGCCTAGCATTCAGCAGGCAACATTTTCACAAAAACAAGAAAAGCATTCAAATAAAATCATTTACGTTTGAGGAACTTCGGATGTTTTCAATGAGAAGACTCTCAGTTAGATAGCAAATGTTCAGTTTTTTGTTCATCAAGTTTGGCTGAGAAAACCCCCCGAAAATTCAGTCATTAAAACGCGAACTTTTTTCCAAATTAACTCCATAATATCGACAGAAACATGGCAAACGTTGTTTAGAATCAATCCTCAAGGTGTTTTTCACATATCTATTCGATGATAAGTCACTCGTGGCAGTTTAGTTTCTCCTCTCTTCAAAATGGAAACATGCATGCGCCTGGAGATTACGCAATAGTTTCGACGGAGGACACCAAGCGGACACCTGGTAAATGTAGTCTCTTATGGTCAATCTTCCAATGATATGCCTACAAATACGTCACAATGCTGCAGACACCTTGGGGAAACGACAGAAAGTGTAGGCCCATTCCTTGCGCATTCACAGCCATATAAGGAGACATTGGAACAAAGCGCCTCCAAAATCTGGGGCATTTCCTGTTTGAAATTTAATCTTGGTTTCGCCTGTAGCATCAGTTCTGTGGCACTCACAGATAATATCTTTGCAGATTTGGAAACGTCAGAGTGTTTTCTTTCCAAAGCTGTCAATTATATGCATAGTCGAGCATCTTTATGTGACAAAATATCTTGTTTAACACGGGAACGTTTTTCATCCAAAAAATGTAATGGTGCCCCCTAATGCATAACTCGTTAATTACCAACTGATGAGAGAGCAAATCACACACGAGTCAGAGTTATGCTTAATCTTCACCTTTAATAATAATTAATCTTTTGCATTTTGACTTTCAACATTTCAGTATCTCTAATGCAAAGTTGAGAGTCCCAACATAATGGCAAATGGGATCCTTTATAGCAAAGATCCACCCCCCCTAGACGACATGACAAACCACAGGTCTTAGGAACTTACACAAAGAAAATACTTTACTTCAGAGAGGAGTATCCCCTAGCCAGACAGAGTTGGCTATAAATTATCGTTCAGTTTGGTCTCCTAAACAAAGCTCTTATTAACTCGTCCTTGGTACAAAATGGTACCAAGACATTACCCCCACCCTATGATATATATCAAATTGTCATTTAGATAGAACCAATTCTAAATACAACCAATCCTGGACAAACTCACGGAGAGGAGAGTGAGGCTATAGGTTAAGATAGGGAGCATAGAATGATTCCAGACACTGCCATCCTCCTCTCCCCGATGGGAAAAGTAGGGAATGACTGGCACACAGACACAGTGGAGCAAAAGATACGTTTACACATGATGACACCTTGACCTCTCCCTTCTCTGCGGCCCAAGCAACTTAGTCCTGACAGAGAACAGATAACTGCCAATGGCCACCACTATAGTACAACAAAATACATTCTTATGAGAAATAACTCATAAGTATATCATGAAAATAAAACATATTATCTATGTTACCCAACTAATTCTGATTATTCCCCAACACGAGTTTCAGAAGAAAGGTTTCTGGCCATTTTGAGCCTGTAATCGAACCAACAAATGCTGATGCTCCAGATACTCAGCTAGACTAAAGAAGGCCATTTTATTGCTTCTTTAATCAGAACAACAGTTTTCAGCTGTGCTAACATAATTGCAAAAGTGTTTTCTAATGATCAATTAGCCTTTTAAAATGATAAACTTGGATTAGCTAACATAACGTGCCATTGGAAAACAGGAGTGATGGTTGCTGATAATGGCCCTCGGTACGCCTATGTAGATATTCCATAAAAAATCTGCCGTTTCCACCTACAATAGTAATTTACAACAATACAATGTCTTCACTGTATTTTTTATCAATTTGATGTTATTTTAATGAGGAAAAAATGTGCTTTTCTTTCAAAAATAAGGACATTTCTAAGTGAACCGAAATGTTTGAACGGGTGTGAATACAGCTGAAGTCTGAAGTTCACACACACACACACACACACACACACACACACACACACACACACACACACACACACACGTCAAACTCATTTTTCAACCACTCCACAAATTTCTTGTTAGAGAAACTATAGTTTTGTCAAGTCGGTTAGGACATCTACTTTGTGCATGACACAAGTCATTTTTCCAACAATTGTTTACAGACAGATTATTTCACACATAGTTCACTGTATCACAATTCCAGTGGGTCAGAAGTTTACATACACTAAGTTGACTGTGCCTTTATACATCATGGAAAATTCCAGAAAATAATGTTATTGCTTTAGAAGCTTCTGAGGCTAATTAACATCATTTGAGTCAATTGGGGGTGTACCTGCGGAAGTATTTCAAGGCCTACCTTCAAACTCAGTGCCTCTTTGCTTGACATCATGGGAAAATCAAAAGAAATCAGTCAAGATCTCAGAAAAAAATGAACAATTGTAGACCTTCACAAGTCTGGTTCATCCTTGGGAGCAATTTCCAAATGCCTGACAGTACCATGTTCATCTGTACAAGCAATAGTGCTCAATTATAAACACCATGGGACCACACAGTCATTATACCGCTCAGGAAGAAGACACGTTCTGTCTCCTAGAGATGAAGGTACTTTGGTGCGAAAAGCACAAATCAATCAAAGAACAACAGCAAAGGACCTTGTGAAGATGCTGGAGGAAACAGGTAAAAGAGTATCATCCGGAAGCATTGTTCGGCATGAACCGCTCCTCAGTTCTGGAGTGGGCCCACTCCTCCAAGCTCCCGTTAGACCCTGGCCTTTGTGAGACAATGCTTTCGGTGGCCCACTACTCCCTGACAACCCCAAAAATTGGAGCCAGCCTCTAGCGTGCAACACCCTTCCCTGCTCTGCCATGGGTCTCTCGCCGTTTGAGTGTTCCCTGGGTTATCAGCCCCCTCTCTTCCCGGAGCAAGAGGAAGAGGTCGGCATTCCCTTGGTCCAGAGGAAGAGGTCGGGCATTCCCTTGGTCCTGAGGTAGAGGTCGGCATTCCCTTGGTCCAGAGGAAGAGGTCGGCATTCCCTTGGTCCAGAGGAAGAGGTCGGCATTCCCCTGGTCCAGAGGAAGAGGTCGGCATTCCCTTGGGCCAGAGGAAGAGGCCGGCATTCCCTTGGTCCTGAGGAAGAGGCCGGCATTCCCTTGGTCCTGATGTTCACCCGCCGCTGGAATAGAGCCCAGTCTCCCCCGTTTCATCAACGGTGTCCGGGCTCCCCCGTTTCCTCAACGGTCTCCGGGCTCCCCCGTTTCATCAACGGTCTCCGGGCTCCCCCGTTTCATCAACGGTCAACTGGCGAGGCATCTCCTGAAGGTTCGACCTCGGGGCAGGGGATTCCAGTACCTGGTTGACTGGGAGGGTCATGGCCTGGAGGAGAGGTGCTGGGTCTCCGGTCTCCCCCGTTTCATCAACGGTCAACTGGCGTACACAGTGAGGCATCTCTTGAAGGTTCGACCTCGGGGCAGGGGATTCCAGTACCTGGTTGACTGGGAGGGTCATGGCCCGGAAGGAGAGGTGCTGGGTCTCCGCTATAGGGCCATCCTGGACCCAGGTCTCATTGTTGATTTCCAATGCTGGCACCTCGGTCAACCAGGTACGCGCCCAGGTATTTCATCAGGTGGCTCCCCTAGAGGGGGTGTACTATCGCACATCTGTTTCACCTGTATTTGTGCTTGTCTCCACCCCCCTCCAGTTGTCGCCAATCTTCCCCATTATCCCCCGTGTATTTACACCTGTGCTCTATGTTTGTCTGTTGCCAGATTGTTTTGTTCTTCAAGCCTACCAGCATTTTTCCTCTTGCTCCTGTCTGTTTCTAGTTCCTTTTTTCTAGTTTTCCCTGGTTTGACCATTATGCCTACCCTGAGACTGCCTGTTTTGACCATTATACCCTGAGACTGCCTGTTTTGACCATTATACCCTGAGACTGCCTGTTTTGACCATTATACCCTGAGACTGCCTGTTTTGACCATTATACCCTGAGACTGCCTGTTTTGACCATTATACCCTGAGACTGCCTGTTTTGACCATTATACCCTGAGACTGCCTGTTTTGACCATTATACCCTGAGACTGCCTGTTTTGACCATTATACCCCGAGACTGCCTGTTTTGACCATTATACTCTGAGACTGCCTGTTTTGACCATTATACTCAGAGACTGCCTGTTTTGACCATTATACCCCGAGACTGCCTGTTTTGACCATTATACCCCGAGACTGCCTGTTTTGACCATTATACCCCGAGACTGCCTGTTTTGACCATTATACCCCGAGACTGCCTGTTTTGACCATTATACCCCGAGACTGCCTGTTTTGACCATTATACCCCGAGACTGCCTGTTTTGACCATTATACCCCGAGACTGCCTGTTTTGACCATTATACCCCGAGACTGCCTGTTTTGACCATTATACCCTGAGACTGCCTGTTTTGACCATTATACCCTGAGACTGCCTGTTTTGACCATTATACCCCGAGACTGCCTGCCATTTCTGTACATTGTTACACCACGCTGGATCCTGTACCTTGTGGACTCTGATCTGGATTACTTAGCTCTGCCTGCCCTTGACCTGTCGTTTTGCCTGCCCCCAGTTCTAGTAATACATTTATGTTACTTCGACACTATCTGCATCTGGGTCTTCCCTGACATGTGATAATCCAAATGAATTTAGAGGTATTTTTCTTTACCTAGGCACTCCTCTCTGCTTCAGAGAAATGTTACGAAGGGAATACAAAAATCGTTACACATTTTAAAAGAAATTTAAGTGAATTACTGTAATTACTTAATGCTCGGACTTAATCAGGATAAGTGTCCATCCTTTACTTATCTACTTAATGGTCTCCTCCCTGTGTGTGTGTTCCTCTGATAACAGCATCAATCATGTTCACAGATAGCGGAAGATAACACCAGGAGGGGAAAGGAAAGGTGGAGAGGAGAGGTGAAGTGAGGAAGAGGATTACAAAGGGAGGAGACGAGAGGTGAAAATGACACTGCATTTACATCGGAGCAACGACTAGCATGCACAACAGAAGAGAGTTTCACTGTTAGCATTTCACAAAAGAAAACATGTAAACTCTGACTTTCACTAGGCCTGTCCTCAGAGACAAGGAAAAGGACCTTGATTTACCAGTACCAGCTCTGATTTACCAGTGGCTGTTACCCAACAGTCTAGAATAACTTCCTTCACTCATTTATTTTCCTTCATGTCCAATGTTCAGAAAGATAGATGATTTGTAGATGAAAAGCAAAGCATCAATAGTGTAATAACCCTATAGCTAAATCAGTAGTGTTATAAACCTATAGCTACATCAGTAGTGTTATAAACCTATAGCTATAAACCTATAGCTACATCAGTAGTGTTATGAACCTATAGCTACATCAGTAGTGTTATAAACCTATAGCTATAAACCTATAGCTACATCAGTAGTGTTATAAACCTATAGCTATAAACCTATAGCTACATCAGTAGTGTTATGAACCTATAGCTATAAACCTAGAGCTACATCAGTAGTGTTATAAACCTATAGCTACATCAGTAGTGTTATAAACCTATAGCTATAAACCTATAGCTACATCAGTAGTGTTATGAACCTATAGCTATAACCCTATAGCTACATCAGTAGTGTTATAAACCTATAGCTACATCAGTAGTGTTATAAACCTATAGCTATAAACCTATAGCTACATCAGTAGTGTTATAAACCTATAGCTATAAACCTATAGCTACATCAGTAGTGTTATGAACCTATAGCTATAACCCTATAGCTACATCAGTAGTGTTATAAACCTATAGCTACATCAGTAGTGTTATAAACCTATAGCTATAAACCTATAGCTACATCAGTAGTGTTATGAACCTATTGCTATAACCCTATAGCTACATCAGTAGTGTTATAAACCTATAGCTACATCAGTAGTGTTATAAACCTATAGCTATAAACCTATAGCTACATCAGTAGTGTTATAAACCTATAGCTATAAACCTATAGCTACATCAGTAGTGTTATGAACCTATAGCTACATCAGTAGTGTTATAAACCTATAGCTACATCAGTAGTGTTATGAACCTATAGCTATAAACCTATAGCTACATCAGTAGTGTTATAAACCTATAGCTACATCAGTAGTGTTATAACCCTATAGCTATAAACCTATAGCTACATCAGTAGTGTTATAAACCTATAGCTACATCAGTAGTGTTATAAACCTATAGCTATAAACCTATAGCTACATCAGTAGTGTTATAAACCTATAGCTACATCAGTAGTGTTATGAACCTATAGCTATAAACCTATAGCTACATCAGTAGTGTTATAAACCTATAGCTATATCAGTAGTGTTATGAACCTATAGCTATAAACCTATAGCTACATCAGTAGTGTTATAAACCTATAGCTATATCAGTAGTGTTATAAACCTATAGCTATAAACCTATAGCTACATCAGTAGTGTTATAAACCTATAGCTATAAACCTATAGCTACATCAGTAGTGTTATAAACCTATAGCTACATCAGTAGTGTTATGAACCTATAGCTACATCAGTAGTGCTATAAACCTATAGCTACATCAGTAGTGTTATAAACCTATAGCTACATCAGTAGTGCTATAAACCTATAGCTACATCAGTAGTGTTATAAACCTATAGCTATAAACCTATAGCTACATCAGTAGTGTTATAAACCTATAGCTACATCAGTAGTGTTATAAACCTATAGCTATAAACCTATAGCTACATCAGTAGTGTTATGAACCTATAGCTACATCAGTAGTGTTATAAACCTATAGCTATAAACATATAGCTACATCAGTAGTGTTATAACCCTATAGCTACATCAGTAGTGTTATAACCCTATAGCTACATCAGTAGTGTTATAAACCTATAGCTATAAACCTATAGCTACATCAGTAGTGTTATAAACCTATAGCTACATCAGCAGTGTTATAACCCTATAGCTACATCAGTAGTGTTATAAACCTATAGCTACATCAGTAGTGTTATAAACCTATAGCTATAAACCTATAGCTACATCAGTAGTGTTATAACCCTATAGCTACATCAGTAGTGTTATAACCCTATAGCTACATCAGTAGTGTTATAAACCTATAGCTATAAACCTATAGCTACATCAGTAGTGTTATAAACCTATAGCTACATCAGCAGTGTTATAACCCTATAGCTACATCAGTAGTGTTATAAACCTATAGCTACATCAGTAGTGTTATAAACCTATAGCTATAAACCTATAGCTACATCAGTAGTGTTATAAACCTATAGCTACATCAGTAGTGTTATAAACCTATAGCTATAAACCTATAGCTACATCAGTAGTGTTATAAACCTATAGCTACATCAGTAGTGTTATGAACCTATAGCTACATCAGTAGTGTTATAAACCTATAGCTATAAACCTATAGCTACATCAGTAGTGTTATAAACCTGTAGCTATAACCCTATAGCCACATCAGTAGTGCTATAAACCTGTAGCTATAACCCTATAGCCACATCAGTAGTGCTATAAACCTGTAGCTATAACCCTATAGCCACATCAGTAGTGCTATAAACCTATAGCTACATCAGTAGTGTTATAAACCTATAGCTATAAACCTATAGCTACATCAGTAGTGTTATAAACCTATAGCTATAAACCTATAGCTACATCAGTAGTGTTATAAACCTGTAGCTATAACCCTATAGCCACATCAGTAGTGCTATAAACCTGTAGCTATAACCCTATAGCCACATCAGTAGTGCTATAAACCTGTAGCTATAACCCTATAGCCACATCAGTAGTGCTATAAACCTATAGCTACATCAGTAGTGTTATAAACCTATAGCTATAAACCTATAGCTACATCAGTAGTGTTATAAACCTATAGCTATAAACCTATAGCTACATCAGTAGTGCTATAAACCTATAGCTACATCAGTAGTGCTATAAACCTATAGCTACATCAGTAGTGTTATAAACCTATAGCTATAAACCTATAGCTACATCAGTAGTGCTATAAACCTATAGCTACATCAGTAGTGTTATAAACCTATAGCTATAAACCTATAGCTACATCAGTAGTGCTATAAACCTATAGCTACATCAGTAGTGTTATAAACCTATAGCTATAAACCTATAGCCACATCAGTAATGTTATAACCCTATAGCTATAAACCTATAGCTACATCAGTAGTGCTATAAACCTATAGCTACATCAGTAGTGTTATAAACCTATAGCTATAAACCTATAGCTACATCAGTAGTGTTATAAACCTATAGCTACATCAGTAGTGTTATAAACCTATAGCTATAAACCTATAGCTACATCAGTAGTGTTATAAAAATTATAGCTATAAACCTATAGCTACATCAGTAGTGTTATGAACCTATAGCTATAAACCTATAGCTACATCAGTAGTGTTATGAACCTATAGCTATAAACCTATAGCTACATCAGTAGTGTTATAAACCTATAGCTATAAACCTATAGCTACATCAGTAGTGTTATGAACCTAGAGCTACATCAGTAGTGTTATGAACCTATAGCTATATCAGTAGTGTTATAAACCTATAGCTATAAACCTATAGCTACATCAGTAGTGTTATGAACCTATAGCTATAAACCTATAGCTACATCAGTAGTGTTATGAACCTATAGCTATAAACCTATAGCTACATCAGTAGTGTTATAACCCTATAGCTACATCAGTAGTGTTATAAACCTATAGCTACATCAGTAGTGTTATAACCCTATAGCTATAAACCTATAGCTACATCAGTAGTGTTATAAACCTATAGCTACATCAGTAGTGTTATAAACCTATAGCTATAAACCTATAGCTACATCAGTAGTGTTATAAACCTATAGCTATAAACCTATAGCTACATCAGTAGTGTTATAACCCTATAGCTATAAACCTATAGCTACATCAGTAGTGTTATAAACCTATAGCTACATCAGTAGTGTTATAAACCTATAGCTATAAACCTATAGCTACATCAGTAGTGTTATAAACCTATAGCTATAAACCTATAGCTACATCAGTAGTGTTATAACCCTATAGCTACATCAGTAGTGTTATAAACCTATAGCTACATCAGTAGTGTTATAAACCTATAGCTACATCAGTAGTGTTATAAACCTATAGCTATAAACCTATAGCTACATCAGTAGTGTTATAACCCTATAGCTATAAACCTATAGCTACATCAGTAGTGTTATAAACCTATAGCTACATCAGTAGTGTTATAAACCTATAGCTATACACCTATAGCTACATCAGTAGTGTTATAAACCTATAGCTACATCAGTAGTGTTATGAACCTATAGCTATAAACCTATAGCTACATCAGTAGTGTTATAAACCTATAGCTATATCAGTAGTGTTATGAACCTATAGCTATAAACCTATAGCTACATCAGTAGTGTTATAAACCTATAGCTATATCAGTAGTGTTATAAACCTATAGCTATAAACCTATAGCTACATCAGTAGTGTTATAAACCTATAGCTATAAACCTATAGCTACATCAGTAGTGTTATAACCCTATAGCTACATCAGTAGTGTTATAAACCTATAGCTACATCAGTAGTGTTATAAACCTATAGCTACATCAGTAGTGTTATAAACCTATAGCTATAAACCTATAGCTACATCAGTAGTGTTATAACCCTATAGCTACATCAGTAGTGTTATAAACCTATAGCTACATCAGTAGTGTTATAACCCTATAGCTACATCAGTAGTGTTATAAACCTATAGCTATAACCCTATAGCTACATCAGTAGTGTTATAACCCTATAGCTACATCAGTAGTGTTATAAACCTATAGCTACATCAGTAGTGTTATAAACCTATAGCTATAAACCTATAGCTACATCAGTAGTGTTATAAACCTATAGCTACATCAGTAGTGTTATAAACCTATAGCTACATCAGTAGTGTTATAAACCTATAGCTATAAACCTATAGCTACATCAGTAGTGTTATAAACCTATAGCTACATCAATGGTGCTATAAACCTATAGCTATAAACCTATAGCTACATCAGTAGTGTTATAAACCTATAGCTATAAACCTATAGCTACATCAGTAGTGTTATGAACCTATAGCTATAAACCTATAGCTACATCAGTAGTGTTATAACCCTATAGCTACATCAGTAGTGTTATAAACCTATAGCTACATCAGTAGTGTTATAAACCTATAGCTATAAACCTATAGCTACATCAGTAGTGTTATAAACCTATAGCTACATCAGTAGTGTTATAAACCTATAGCTATAACCCTATAGCTACATCAGTAGTGTTATAAACCTATAGCTATAAACCTATAGCTACATCAGTAGTGTTATAAACCTATAGCTACATCAGTAGTGTTATGAACCTATAGCTACATCAGTAGTGTTATAAACCTATAGCTATAAACCTATAGCTACATCAGTAGTGTTATAAACCTATAGCTACATCAGTAGTGTTATAAACCTATAGCTATAAACCTATAGCTACATCAGTAGTGTTATGAACCTATAGCTACATCAGTAGTGTTATAAACCTATAGCTATAAACCTATAGCTACATCAGTAGTGTTATAACCCTATAGCTACATCAGTAGTGTTATAACCCTATAGCTACATCAGTAGTGTTATAAACCTATAGCTATAAACCTATAGCTACATCAGTAGTGTTATAAACCTATAGCTACATCAGTAGTGTTATGAACCTATAGCTATAAACCTATAGCTACATCAGTAGTGTTATAAACCTGTAGCTATAACCCTATAGCCACATCAGTAGTGCTATAAACCTGTAGCTATAACCCTATAGCCACATCAGTAGTGCTATAAACCTATAGCTACATCAGTAGTGTTATAAACCTATAGCTATAAACCTATAGCTACATCAGTAGTGTTATAAACCTATAGCTATAAACCTATAGCTACATCAGTAGTGTTATGAACCTAGAGCTACATCAGTAGTGCTATAAACCTATAGCTATAAACCTATAGCTACATCAGTAGTGTTATAAACCTATAGCTACATCAGTAGTGTTATAAACCTATAGCTACATCAGTAGTGTTATAAACCTATAGCTACATCAGTAGTGTTATAAACCTATAGCTATAACCCTATAGCTACATCAGTAGTGTTATAAACCTATAGCTACATCAGTAGTGTTATAAACCTATAGCTATAAACCTATAGCTACATCAGTAGTGTTATAAACCTATAGCTATAAACCTATAGCTGCATCAGTAGTGTTATAAACCTATAGCTATAACCCTATAGCTACATCAGTAGTGTTATAAACCTATAGCTACATCAGTAGTGTTATAAACCTATAGCTATAAACCTATAGCTACATCAGTAGTGTTATAAACCTATAGCTATAAACCTATAGCTACATCAGTAGTGTTATAACCCTATAGTACATCAGTAGTGCTATAAACCTATAGCTACATCAGTAGTGTTATAAACCTATAGCTACATCAGTAGTGTTATAAACCTATAGCTATAACCCTATAGCTACATCAGTAGTGTTATAAACCTATAGCTATAACCCTATAGCTACATCAATAGTGTTATAAACCTATAGCTATAAACCTATAGCTACATCAGTAGTGTTATAAACCTATAGCTATAAACCTATAGCTACATCAGTAGTGTTATAAACCTATAGCTACATCAGTAGTGTTATAAACCTATAGCTATAAACCTATAGCTACATCAGTAGTGTAATAACCCTATAGCTACATCAGTAGTGTTATAAACCTATAGCTACATCAGTAGTGTTATAAACCTATAGCTATAAACCTATAGCTACATCAGTAGTGTTATAAACCTATAGCTATAAACCTATAGCTACATCAGTAGTGTTATGAACCTATAGCTACATCAGTAGTGTTATAAACCTATAGCTACATCAGTAGTGTTATGAACCTATAGCTATAAACCTATAGCTACATCAGTAGTGTTATAAACCTATAGCTACATCAGTAGTGTTATAACCCTATAGCTATAAACCTATAGCTACATCAGTAGTGTTATAAACCTATAGCTACATCAGTAGTGTTATAAACCTATAGCTATAAACCTATAGCTACATCAGTAGTGTTATAAACCTATAGCTACATCAGTAGTGTTATGAACCTATAGCTATAAACCTATAGCTACATCAGTAGTGTTATAAACCTATAGCTATATCAGTAGTGTTATGAACCTATAGCTATAAACCTATAGCTACATCAGTAGTGTTATAAACCTATAGCTATATCAGTAGTGTTATAAACCTATAGCTATAAACCTATAGCTACATCAGTAGTGTTATAAACCTATAGCTATAAACCTATAGCTACATCAGTAGTGTTATAACCCTATAGCTACATCAGTAGTGTTATAAACCTATAGCTACATCAGTAGTGTTATAAACCTATAGCTACATCAGTAGTGTTATAAACCTATAGCTATAAACCTATAGCTACATCAGTAGTGTTATAACCCTATAGCTACATCAGTAGTGTTATAAACCTATATCTACATCAGTAGTGTTATAACCCTATAGCTACATCAGTAGTGTTATAAACCTATAGCTATAACCCTATAGCTACATCAGTAGTGTTATAACCCTATAGTTACATCAGTAGTGTTATAAACCTATAGCTACATCAGTAGTGTTATAAACCTATAGCTATAAACCTATAGCTACATCAGTAGTGTTATAAACCTATAGCTACATCAGTAGTGTTATAAACCTATAGCTACATCAGTAGTGTTATAAACATCATAGCTATAAACCTATAGCTACATCAGTAGTGTTATAAACCTATAGCTACATCAATGGTGGTATAAACCTATAGCTATAAACCTATAGCTACATCAGTAGTGTTATAAACCTATAGCTATAAACCTATAGCTACATCAGTAGTGTTATGAACCTATAGCTATAAACCTATAGCTACATCAGTAGTGTTAAATAAGCTATAAACCTATAGCTACATCAGTAGTGTTATAAACCTATAGCTACATCAGTAGTGTTATAAACCTATAGCTATAAACCTATAGCTACATCAGTAGTGTTATAAACCTATAGCTACATCAGTAGTGTTATAAACCTATAGCTATAAACCTATAGCTACATCAGTAGTGTTATAAACCTATAGCTATAAACCTATAGCTACATCAGTAGTGTTATAAACCTATAGCTACATCAGTAGTGTTATGAACCTATAGCTACATCAGTAGTGTTATAAACCTATAGCTATAAACCTATAGCTACATCAGTAGTGTTATAAACCTATAGCTACATCAGTAGTGTTATAAACCTCATAGCTATAAACCTATAGCTACATCAGTAGTGTTATGAACCTATAGCTACATCAGTAGTGTTATAAACCTATAGCTATAAACCTATAGCTACATCAGTAGTGTTATAACCCTATAGCTACATCAGTAATGTTATAACCTATAGCTACATCAGTAGTGTTATAAACCTATAGCTATAAACCTATAGCTACATCAGTAGTGTTATAAACCTATAGCTACATCAGTAGTGTTATGAATATAGCTATAAACCTATAGCTACATCAGTAGTGTTATAAACCTGCTAGCTATAACCCTATAGCTACATCAGTAGTGCTATAAACCTGTAGCTATAACCCTATAGCCACATCAGTAGTGCTATAAACCTATAGCTACATCAGTAGTGTTATAAACCTATAGCTATAAACCTATAGCTACATCAGTAGTGTTATAAACCTATAGCTATAAACCTATAGCTACATCAGTAGTGTTATGAACCTAGAGCTACATCAGTAGTGCTATAAACCTATAGCTATAAACCTATAGCTACATCAGTAGTGTTATAAACCTATAGCTACATCAGTAGTGTTATAAACCTATAGCTACATCAGTAGTGTTATAAACCTATAGCTACATCAGTAGTGTTATAAACCTATAGCTATAACCCTATAGCTACATCAGTAGTGTTATAAACCTATAGCTACATCAGTAGTGTTATAAACCTATAGCTATAAACCTATAGCTACATCAGTAGTGTTATAAACCTATAGCTATAAACCTATAGCTGCATCAGTAGTGTTATAAACCTATAGCTATAACCCTATAGCTACATCAGTAGTGTTATAAACCTATAGCTACATCAGTAGTGTTATAAACCTATAGCTATAAACCTATAGCTACATCAGTAGTGTTATAAACCTATAGCTATAAACCTATAGCTACATCAGTAGTGTTATAACCCTATAGTACATCAGTAGTGCTATAAACCTATAGCTACATCAGTAGTGTTATAAACCTATAGCTACATCAGTAGTGTTATAAACCTATAGCTATAACCCTATAGCTACATCAGTAGTGTTATAAACCTATAGCTATAACCCTATAGCTACATCAATAGTGTTATAAACCTATAGCTATAAACCAGTGATGTTATAAACCATATAGCTACATCAGTAGTGTTATAAACCTATAGCTATAAACCTATAGCTACATCAGTAGTGTTATAAACCTATAGCTACATCAGTAGTGTTATAAACCTATAGCTATAAACCTATAGCTACATCAGTAGTGTAATAACCCTATAGCTACATCAGTAGTGTTATAAACCTATAGCTACATCAGTAGTGTTATAAACCTATAGCTATAAACCTATAGCTACATCAGTAGTGTTATAAACCTATAGCTATAAACCTATAGCTACATCAGTAGTAGTTATGAACCTATAGCTACATCAGTAGTGTTATAAACCTATAGCTACATCAGTAGTGTTATGAACCTATAGCTATAAACCTATAGCTACATCAGTAGTGTTATAAACCTATAGCTACATCAGTAGTGTTATAACCCTATAGCTATAAACCTATAGCTACATCAGTAGTGTTATAAACCTATAGCTACATCAGTAGTGTTATAAACCTATAGCTATAAACCTATAGCTACATCAGTAGTGTTATAAACCTATAGCTACATCAGTAGTGTTATGAACCTATAGCTATAAACCTATAGCTACATCAGTAGTGTTATAAACCTATAGCTATATCAGTAGTGTTATGAACCTATAGCTATAAACCTATAGCTACATCAGTAGTGTTATAAACCTATAGCTATATCAGTAGTGTTATAAACCTATAGCTATAAACCTATAGCTACATCAGTAGTGTTATAAACCTATAGCTATAAACCTATAGCTACATCAGTAGTGTTATAACCCTATAGCTACATCAGTAGTGTTATAAACCTATAGCTACATCAGTAGTGTTATAAACCTATAGCTACATCAGTAGTGTTATAAACCTATAGCTATAAACCTATAGCTACATCAGTAGTGTTATAACCCTATAGCTACATCAGTAGTGTTATAAACCTATAGCTACATCAGTAGTGTTATAACCCTATAGCTACATCAGTAGTGTTATAAACCTATAGCTATAACCCTATAGCTACATCAGTAGTGTTATAACCCTATAGCTACATCAGTAGTGTTATAAACCTATAGCTACATCAGTAGTGTTATAAACCTATAGCTATAAACCTATAGCTACATCAGTAGTGTTATAAACCTATAGCTACATCAGTAGTGTTATAAACCTATAGCTACATCAGTAGTGTTATAAACCTATAGCTATAAACCTATAGCTACATCAGTAGTGTTATAAACCTATAGCTACATCAATGGTGCTATAAACCTATAGCTATAAACCTATAGCTACATCAGTAGTGTTATAAACCTATAGCTATAAACCTATAGCTACATCAGTAGTGTTATGAACCTATAGCTATAAACCTATAGCTACATCAGTAGTGTTATAACCCTATAGCTACATCAGTAGTGTTATAAACCTATAGCTACATCAGTAGTGTTATAAACCTATAGCTATAAACCTATAGCTACATCAGTAGTGTTATAAACCTATAGCTACATCAGTAGTGTTATAAACCTATAGCTATAACCTATAGCTACATCAGTAGTGTTATAAACCTATAGCTATAAACCTATAGCTACATCAGTAGTGTTATAAACCTATAGCTACATCAGTAGTGTTATGAACCTATAGCTACATCAGTAGTGTTATAAACCTATAGCTATAAACCTATAGCTACATCAGTAGTGTTATAAACCTATAGCTACATCAGTAGTGTTATAAACCTATAGCTATAAACCTATAGCTACATCAGTAGTGTTATGAACCTATAGCTACATCAGTAGTGTTATAAACCTATAGCTATAAACCTATAGCTACATCAGTAGTGTTATAACCCTATAGCTACATCAGTAGTGTTATAACCCTATAGCTACATCAGTAGTGTTATAAACCTATAGCTATAAACCTATAGCTACATCAGTAGTGTTATAAACCTATAGCTACATCAGTAGTGTTATGAACCTATAGCTATAAACCTATAGCTACATCAGTAGTGTTATAAACCTGTAGCTATAACCCTATAGCCACATCAGTAGTGCTATAAACCTGTAGCTATAACCCTATAGCCACATCAGTAGTGCTATAAACCTATAGCTACATCAGTAGTGTTATAAACCTATAGCTATAAACCTATAGCTACATCAGTAGTGTTATAAACCTATAGCTATAAACCTATAGCTACATCAGTAGTGTTATGAACCTATAGCTATAAACCTATAGCTACATCAGTAGTGTTATGAACCTGTAGCTATAAACCTATAGCTACATCAGTCGTGTTATAAACCTATAGCTATAAACCTATAGCTACATCAGTAGTGTTATGAACCTAGAGCTACATCAGTAGTGTTATGAACCTATAGCTATATCAGTAGTGTTATGAACCTATAGCTATAAACCTATAGCTACATCAGTAGTGTTATGAACCTATAGCTATAAACCTATAGCTACATCAGTAGTGTTATGAACCTATAGCTATAAACCTATAGCTACATCAGTAGTGTTATAACCCTATAGCTACATCAGTAGTGTTATAAACCTATAGCTACATCAGTAGTGTTATAACCCTATAGCTATAAACCTATAGCTACATATGCATCCGCTACAAGACCATGGTGCTTGCCTACGGAGCTGTGAGGGGAACGGCACCTCACTACCTCCAGGCTCTGATCAGGCCCTACACCCAAACAAGGGCACTGCGTTCATCCACCTCTGGCCTGCTCGCCTCCCTACCACTGAGGAAGTACAGTTCCCGCTCAGCCCAGTCAAAACTGTTCGCTGCTCTGGCCCCCCAATGATGGTACAAACTCCCTCACGACGCCAGGACAGCGGAGTCAATCACCACCTTCCGGAGACACCTGAAACCCCACCTCTTTAAGGAATACCTAGGATAGGATAAAGTAATCCTTCTCCCCCCCCCCTTAAAAGACCTAGATGCACTATTGTAAAGTGGCTGTTCCACTGGATGTCATAAGGTGAAAGCACCAATTTGTAAGTCGCTCTGGATAAGAGCGTCTGCTAAATGACTTAAATGTAATGTAAAAGCTACATCAGTAGTGTTATAAACCTATAGCTATAAACCTATAGCTACATCAGTAGTGTTATAAACCTATAGCTATAAACCTATAGCTACATCAGTAGTGTTATGAACCTATAGCTATAAACCTATAGCTACATCAGTAGTGTTATAAACCTATAGCTACATCAGTAGTGTTATAAACCTATAGCTATAAACCTATAGCTACATCAGTAGTGTTATAAACCTATAGCTATAAACCTATAGCTACATCAGTAGTGTTATAAACCTATAGCTACATCAGTAGTGTTATAAACCTATAGCTACATCAGTAGTGTTATAAACCTATAGCTATAACCCTATAGCTACATCAGTAGTGTTATAAACCTATAGCTACATCAGTAGTGTTATAAACCTATAGCTATAACCCTATAGCTACATCAGTAGTGTTATAAACCTATAGCTATAACCCTATAGCTACATCAGTAGTGTTATAAACCTATAGCTATAAACCTATAGCTACATCAGTAGTGTTATAAACCTATAGCTACATCAGTAGTGTTATAAACCTATAGCTACATCAGTAGTGTTATAAACCTATAGCTATAACCCTATAGCTACATCAGTAGTGTTATAAACCTATAGCTACATCAGTAGTGTTATAAACCTATAGCTATAAACCTATAGCTACATCAGTAGTGTTATAAACCTATAGCTATAAACCTATAGCTGCATCAGTAGTGTTATAAACCTATAGCTATAACCCTATAGCTACATCAGTAGTGTTATAAACCTATAGCTACATCAGTAGTGTTATAAACCTATAGCTATAAACCTATAGCTACATCAGTAGTGTTATAAACCTATAGCTATAAACCTATAGCTACATCAGTAGTGTTATAACCCTATAGTACATCAGTAGTGCTATAAACCTATAGCTACATCAGTAGTGTTATAAACCTATAGCTACATCAGTAGTGTTATAAACCTATAGCTATAACCCTATAGCTACATCAGTAGTGTTATAAACCTATAGCTATAACCCTATAGCTACATCAATAGTGTTATAAACCTATAGCTATAAACCTATAGCTACATCAGTAGTGTTATAAACCTATAGCTATAAACCTATAGCTACATCAGTAGTGTTATAAACCTATAGCTACATCAGTAGTGTTATAAACCTATAGCTATAAACCTATAGCTACATCAGTAGTGTAATAACCCTATAGCTACATCAGTAGTGTTATAAACCTATAGCTACATCAGTAGTGTTATAAACCTATAGCTATAAACCTATAGCTACATCAGTAGTGTTATAAACCTATAGCTATAAACCTATAGCTACATCAGTAGTGTTATGAACCTATAGCTACATCAGTAGTGCTATAAACCTATAGCTATAAACCTATAGCTACATCAGTAGTGTTATAAACCTATAGCTACATCAGTAGTGTTATAAACCTATAGCTACATCAGTAGTGTAATAACCCTATAGCTACATCAGTAGTGTTATAAACCTATAGCTACATCAGTAGTGTTATAAACCTATAGCTACATCAGTAGTGTTATAAACCTATAGCTACATCAGTAGTGTTATAAACCTATAGCTATAAACCTATAGCTACATCAGTAGTGTTATGAACCTATAGCTATAAACCTATAGCTACATCAGTAGTGTTATAAACCTGTAGCTACATCAGTAGTGTTATAAACCTATAGCTATAAACCTATAGCTACATCAGTAGTGTTATAAACCTATAGCTATAAACCTATAGCTACATCAGTAGTGTTATAAACCTATAGCTACATCAGTAGTGTTATAAACCTATAGCTATAACCCTATAGCTACATCAATAGTGTTATAAACCTATAGCTATAAACCTATAGCTACATCAGTAGTGTTATAAACCTATAGCTATAAACCTATAGCTACATCAGTAGTGTTATAAACCTATAGCTACATCAGTAGTGTTATAAACCTATAGCTATAAACCTATAGCTACATCAGTAGTGTAATAACCCTATAGCTACATCAGTAGTGTTATAAACCTATAGCTACATCAGTAGTGTTATAAACCTATAGCTATAAACCTATAGCTACATCAGTAGTGTTATAAACCTATAGCTATAAACCTATAGCTACATCAGTAGTGTTATGAACCTATAGCTACATCAGTAGTGCTATAAACCTATAGCTATAAACCTATAGCTACATCAGTAGTGTTATAAACCTATAGCTACATCAGTAGTGTTATAAACCTATAGCTACATCAGTAGTGTAATAACCCTATAGCTACATCAGTAGTGTTATAAACCTATAGCTACATCAGTAGTGTTATAAACCTATAGCTACATCAGTAGTGTTATAAACCTATAGCTACATCAGTAGTGTTATAAACCTATAGCTATAAACCTATAGCTACATCAGTAGTGTTATGAACCTATAGCTATAAACCTATAGCTACATCAGTAGTGTTATAAACCTGTAGCTACATCAGTAGTGTTATAAACCTATAGCTATAAACCTATAGCTACATCAGTAGTGTTATAAACCTGTAGCTATAAACCTATAGCTACATCAGTAGTGTTAATTACAGTATTAATATAACTGGGACCCAAACAGAGAGAGTTTGTCATAGCAAACTGTGGTTGACACACCAGGGAGTTGTGGTAGGATTGGCCCGCCTGACACGTTCACTGGGCATGGACACACACACGCACACACACACACACACACACACATACACACACAGCAAATGGGGCAAACTTCCATCCTATTCATTAGCTTCCTGCTGCCTCTTGCCTTAGTCTCTGTTGCTTTAGTCAGGTTGGAAACACATTAAGAAATATCCCTCTGGAAGAGACCAACAATGCATTTTGTCTGTGTACGGATGTTGAGGTGAAGGGAGTGAGGGGAGGAGTAGGCAACAGGGCTTGGAGATGAAGGTTCATGGGTGTGTGTGTGTGTGTGTGTGTGTGTGTGTGTGTGTGTGTGTGTGTGTGTGTGTGTGTGTGTGTGTGTGTGTGTGTGTGTGTGTGTGTGTGTGTGTGTGTGTGTGTGTGTGTGTGTGCGTGTGTGATGTTCCAAGTGCGGCAAGGTGCAGGACCAGGAGAGAGACAGATAGAGTCAGTATCCTGCTGTTCACTCAGACAGAGAGTCAATATACGACTGTTCACTCAGAGAGAGAGAGAGAGTCAATATACGGCTGTTCACTCAGACAGAGAGTCAGTATCCTGCTGTTCACTCAGAGAGAGAGAGAGAGTCAATATACGGCTGTTCACTCAGACAGAGAGTCAGTATCCTGCTGTTCACTCAGACAGAGAGTCAATATACGGCTGTTCACTCAGACAGAGAGTCAGTATCCTGCTGTTCACTCAGACAGAGAGTCAAGATACGGCTGTTCACTCAGAGAGAGAGAGAGAGTCAAGATACGGCTGTTCACTCAGACAGAGAGTCAGTATCCTGCTGTTCACTCAGAGAGAGAGAGAGAGTCAATATACGGCTGTTCACTCAGACAGAGAGTCAGTATCCTGCTGTTCACTCAGACAGAGAGTCAATATACGGCTGTTCACTCAGACAGAGAGTCAGTATCCTGCTGTTCACTCAGACAGAGAGTCAAGATACGGCTGTTCACTCAGAGAGAGAGAGAGAGTCAAGATACGGCTGTTCACTCAGACAGAGAGTCAGTATCCTGCTGTTCACTCAGAGAGAGAGAGAGAGTCAATATACGGCTGTTCACTCAGACAGAGAGTCAGTATCCTGCTGTTCACTCAGACAGACAGTCAATATACGGCTGTTCACTCAGACAGAGAGTCAGTATCCTGCTGTTCACTCAGACAGAGAGTCAAGATACGGCTGTTCACTCAGAGAGAGAGAGAGAGTCAAGATACGGCTGTTCACTCAGACAGAGAGAGAGAGTGAAGATACGGCTGTTCACTCAGAGAGAGAGAGAGAGTCAAGATACGGCTGTTCACTCAGAGAGAGAGAGAGAGTCAAGATACGGCTGTTCACTCAGAGAGAGAGAGAGAGAGTCAATATACGGCTGTTCACTCAGAGAGAGAGTCAATATACGGCTGTTCACTCAGAGAGAGAGATTCAATATACAGCTGTTCACTCAGAGATAGAGACAATATACGGCTGTTCACTCAGAAAGAGAGAGAGTCAATATACGGCTGTTCACTCAGAGAGATAGTCAATATACGGCTGTTCAATCAGAGGGAGAGAGTCAATATACGGCTGTTCCCTCAGACAGACAGAGAGAGCCAATATACGGCTGTTCAATCAGACAGAGAGTCAATATACGGCTGTTCACTCAGACAGAGAGTCAATATACGGCTGTTCACTCAGACAGAGAGTCAGTATCCTGCTGTTCACTCAGACAGAGAGTCAAGATACGGCAGTTCACTCAGAGAGAGAGAGAGAGTCAATATACGGCTGTTCACTCAGACAGAGAGTCAGTATCCTGCTGTTCACTCAGAGAGAGAGAGAGAGAGTCAATATACGGCTGTTCACTCAGACAGAGAGTCAGTATCCTGCTGTTCACTCAGACAGAGAGTCAATATACGGCTGTTCACTCAGACAGAGAGTCAGTATCCTGCTGTTCACTCAGACAGAGAGTCAAGATACGGCTGTTCACTCAGAGAGAGAGAGAGAGTCAAGATACGGCTGTTCACTCAGACAGAGAGTCAGTATCCTGCTGTTCACTCAGAGAGAGAGAGAGAGTCAATATACGGCTGTTCACTCAGACAGAGAGTCAGTATCCTGCTGTTCACTCAGACAGACAGTCAATATACGGCTGTTCACTCAGACAGAGAGTCAGTATCCTGCTGTTCACTCAGACAGAGAGTCAAGATACGGCTGTTCACTCAGAGAGAGAGAGAGAGTCAAGATACGGCTGTTCACTCAGAGAGAGAGAGAGAGTCAAGATACGGCTGTTCACTCAGAGAGAGAGAGAGAGTCAAGATACGGCTGTTCACTCAGAGAGAGAGAGAGAGTCAATATACGGCTGTTCACTCAGAGAGAGAGTCAATATACGGCTGTTCACTCAGAGAGAGAGATTCAATATACAGCTGTTCACTCAGAGATAGAGACAATATACGGCTGTTCACTCAGAAAGAGAGAGAGTCAATATACGGCTGTTCACTCAGAGAGAGAGACAATATACGGCTGTTCACTCAGAGAGAGAGAGAGTCAATATACGGCTGTTCACTCAGCGAGATAGTCAATATACGGCTGTTCAATCAGAGGGAGAGAGTCAATATACGGCTGTTCCCTCAGACAGAGAGAGAGAGCCAATATACGGCTGTTCAATCAGACAGAGAGTCAATATACGGCTGTTCACTCAGACAGAGAGTCAATATACGGCTGTTCACTCAGACAGAGAGTCAATATACGGCTGTTCACTCAGACAGAGAGTCAGTATCCTGCTGTTCACTCAGACAGAGAGTCAATATACGGCTGTTCACTCAGACAGAGAGTCAATATACGGCTGTTCACTCAGACAGAGAGTCAATATATGGCTGTTCACTCAGACAGAGAGTCAATATATGGCTGTTCACTCAGACAGAGAGTCAATATACGGCTGTTCACTCAGAGAGAGCGAGAGAGTCAATATACGGCTGTTCACTCAGAGAGAGAGAGTCAATATACGGCTGTTCACTCAGAGAGAGAGAGTCAATATACGGCTGTTCACTCAGACAGAGAGAGAGAGTCAATATACGGCTGTTCAATCAGACAGAGAGTCAATATACGGCTGTTCACTCAGACAGAGCGAGAGAGTAAATATACGGCTGTTCACTCAGAGAGAGAGAGTCAATATACGGCTGTTCACTCAGAGAGAGAGAGAGTCAATATACGGCTGTTCACTCAGACAGAGAGAGAGAGTCAATATACGGCTGTTCAATCAGACAGAGAGAGAGTCAATATACGGCTGTTCACTCAGACAGAGAGTCAATATACGGCTGTTCACTCAGAGAGAGAAAGAGTCAATATACGGCTGTTCACTCAGACAGAGAGAGAGAGTCAATATACGGCTGTTCACTCAGAGAGAGAGAGAGTCAATATACGGCTGTTCACTCAGAGAGAGAGAGTCAATATACGGCTGTTCACTCAGACAGAGAGAGAGAGTCAATATACGGCTGTTCAATCAGACAGAGAGTCAATATACGGCTGTTCACTCAGACAGAGCGAGAGAGTCAATATACGGCTGTTCACTCAGAGAGAGAGAGTCAATATACGGCTGTTCACTCAGAGAGAGAGAGTCAATATACGGCTGTTCACTCAGACAGAGAGAGAGAGTCAATATACGGCTGTTCAATCAGACAGAGAGTCAATATACGGCTTTTCACTCAGACAGAGCGAGAGAGTCAATATACGGCTGTTCACTCAGAGAGAGAGAGTCAATATACGGCTGTTCACTCAGAGAGAGAGAGTCAATATACGGCTGTTCACTCAGACAGAGAGAGAGAGTCAATATACGGCTGTTCAATCAGACAGAGAGAGTCAATATACGGCTGTTCACTCAGACAGAGAGTCAATATACGGCTGTTCACTCAGACAGAGAGTCAGTATCCTGCTGTTCACTCAGACAGAGAGTCAATATACGGCTGTTCACTCAGACAGAGAGTCAATATACGGCTGTTCACTCAGACAGAGAGTCAATATATGGCTGTTCACTCAGACAGAGAGTCAATATATGGCTGTTCACTCAGACAGAGAGTCAATATACGGCTGTTCACTCAGAGAGAGCGAGAGAGTCAATATACGGCTGTTCACTCAGAGAGAGAGAGTCAATATAATGCTGTTCACTCAGAGAGAGAGAGTCAATATACGGCTGTTCACTCAGACAGAGCGAGAGAGTCAATATACGGCTGTTCACTCAGAGAGAGAGAGTCAATATACGGCTGTTCACTCAGAGAGAGAGAGTCAATATACGGCTGTTCACTCAGACAGAGAGAGAGAGTCAATATACGGCTGTTCAATCAGACAGAGAGAGAGTCAATATACGGCTGTTCACTCAGACAGAGAGTCAATATACGGCTGTTCACTCAGAGAGAGAGAGAGTCAATATACGGCTGTTCACTCAGACAGAGAGAGAGAGTCAATATACGGCTGTTCACTCAGAGAGAGAGAGAGTCAATATACGGCTGTTCACTCAGAGAGAGAGAGTCAATATACGGCTGTTCACTCAGACAGAGAGAGAGAGTCAATATACGGCTGTTCAATCAGACAGAGAGTCAATATACGGCTGTTCACTCAGACAGAGCGAGAGAGTCAATATACGGCTGTTCACTCAGAGAGAGAGAGTCAATATACGGCTGTTCACTCAGAGAGAGAGAGTCAATATACGGCTGTTCACTCAGACAGAGAGAGAGAGTCAATATACGGCTGTTCAATCAGACAGAGAGTCAATATACGGCTTTTCACTCAGACAGAGCGAGAGAGTCAATATACGGCTGTTCACTCAGAGAGAGAGAGTCAATATACGGCTGTTCACTCAGAGAGAGAGAGTCAATATACGGCTGTTCACTCAGACAGAGAGAGAGAGTCAATATACGGCTGTTCAATCAGACAGAGAGAGAGTCAATATACGGCTGTTCACTCAGACAGAGAGTCAATATACGGCTGTTCACTCAGAGAGAGAGAGAGTCAATATACGGCTGTTCACTCAGACAGAGAGAGTCAATATACGGCTGTTCACTCAGAGAGAGAGAGAGTCAATATATGGCTGTTCACTCAGAGAGAGAGAGTCAATATACGGCTGTTCACTCAGAGAGAGAGCGAGTCAATATACGGCTGTTCACTCAGAGAGAGAGTCAATATACGGATGTTCACTCAGAGAGAGAGTCAATATACGGCTGTTCACTCAGAGAGAGAGTCAATATACGGCTGTTCACTCAGAGAGCGAGTCAATATACGGCTGTTTACTCAGAGAGAGAGTCAATATTCGGCTGTTCACTCAGAGAGAGAGTCAATATACGGCTGTTCACTCAGAGAGAGCGAGTCAATATACGGCTGTTCACTCAGAGAGAGCGAGTCAATATACGGCTGTTCACTCAGAGAGAGAGTCAATATACGGCTGTTCACTCAGAGAGAGAGTCAATATACGGCTGTTCACTCAGAGAGAGAGTCAATATACAGCTGTTCACTCAGAGAGAGAGTCAATATACGGCTGTTCACTCAGAGAGAGAGAGTCAATATACGGCTGTTCACTCAGAGAGAGAGCTAGTCAATATAAGGCTGTTCACTCAGACAGAGAGAGAGAGTCAATATACGGCTGTTCACTCAGAGAGAGAGTCAATATAAGGCTGTTCACTCAGAGAGAGAGAGTCAATATACGGCTGTTCACTCAGAGAGAGAGTCAATATACGGCTGTTCACTCAGAGAGAGAGAGAGTCAATATACGGCTGTTCACTCAGAGAGAGAGTCAATATACGGCTGTTCACTCAGAGAG
This sequence comes from Oncorhynchus nerka, assembly GCF_034236695.1. Classification (NCBI taxonomy): domain Eukaryota; kingdom Metazoa; phylum Chordata; class Actinopteri; order Salmoniformes; family Salmonidae; genus Oncorhynchus; species Oncorhynchus nerka. The sequence goes on from NC_088417.1 coordinate 2,684,256, forward strand.
AGAGAGTAAATATACGGCTGTTCACTCAGAGAGAGAGAGAGTCAATATACGGCTGTTCACTCAGAGAGAGAGTCAATATACGGCTGTTCACTCAGAGAGAGAGTCAATATACGGCTGTTCACTCAGAGAGAGAGCTAGTCAATTAACGGCTGTTCACTCAGACAGAGAGAGAGAGTCAATATGCGGCTGTTCACTCAGAGAGAGAGAGAGAGTCAATATACGGCTGTTCAATCAGACAGAGAGTCAATATACGGCTGTTCACTCAGACAGAGCGAGAGAGTCAATATACGGCTGTTCACTCAGAGAGAGAGAGTCAATATACGGCTGTTCACTCAGAGAGAGAGAGTCAATATACGGCTGTTCACTCAGACAGAGAGAGAGAGTCAATATACGGCTGTTCAATCAGACAGAGAGAGAGTCAATATACGGCTGTTCACTCAGACAGAGAGTCAATATACGGCTGTTCACTCAGACAGAGAGAGAGAGTCAATATACGGCTGTTCACTCAGACAGAGAGAGAGAGTCAATATACGGCTGTTCACTCAGAGAGAGAGAGAGTCAATATACGGCTGTTCACTCAGAGAGAGAGAGTCAATATACGGCTGTTCACTCAGACAGAGAGAGAGAGTCAATATACGGCTGTTCAATCAGACAGAGAGTCAATATACGGCTGTTCACTCAGACAGAGCGAGAGAGTCAATATACGGCTGTTCACTCAGAGAGAGAGAGTCAATATACGGCTGTTCACTCAGAGAGAGAGAGTCAATATACGGCTGTTCACTCAGACAGAGAGAGAGAGTCAATATACGGCTGTTCAATCAGACAGAGAGTCAATATACGGCTTTTCACTCAGACAGAGCGAGAGAGTCAATATACGGCTGTTCACTCAGAGAGAGAGAGTCAATATACGGCTGTTCACTCAGAGAGAGAGAGTCAATATACGGCTGTTCACTCAGACAGAGAGAGAGAGTCAATATACGGCTGTTCAATCAGACAGAGAGAGAGTCAATATACGGCTGTTCACTCAGACAGAGAGTCAATATACGGCTGTTCACTCAGAGAGAGAGAGAGTCAATATACGGCTGTTCACTCAGACAGAGAGAGTCAATATACGGCTGTTCACTCAGAGAGAGAGAGAGTCAATATATGGCTGTTCACTCAGAGAGAGAGAGTCAATATACGGCTGTTCACTCAGAGAGAGAGCGAGTCAATATACGGCTGTTCACTCAGAGAGAGAGTCAATATACGGATGTTCACTCAGAGAGAGAGTCAATATACGGCTGTTCACTCAGAGAGAGAGTCAATATACGGCTGTTCACTCAGAGAGCGAGTCAATATACGGCTGTTTACTCAGAGAGAGAGTCAATATTCGGCTGTTCACTCAGAGAGAGAGTCAATATACGGCTGTTCACTCAGAGAGAGCGAGTCAATATACGGCTGTTCACTCAGAGAGAGCGAGTCAATATACGGCTGTTCACTCAGAGAGAGAGTCAATATACGGCTGTTCACTCAGAGAGAGAGAGTCAATATACGGCTGTTCACTCAGAGAGAGAGTCAATATACAGCTGTTCACTCAGAGAGAGAGTCAATATACGGCTGTTCACTCAGAGAGAGAGAGTCAATATACGGCTGTTCACTCAGAGAGAGAGCTAGTCAATATAAGGCTGTTCACTCAGACAGAGAGAGAGAGTCAATATACGGCTGTTCACTCAGAGAGAGAGTCAATATAAGGCTGTTCACTCAGAGAGAGAGAGTCAATATACGGCTGTTCACTCAGAGAGAGAGTCAATATACGGCTGTTCACTCAGAGAGAGAGAGAGTCAATATACGGCTGTTCACTCAGAGAGAGAGTCAATATACGGCTGTTCACTCAGAGAGAGAGAGTAAATATACGGCTGTTCACTCAGAGAGAGAGAGAGTCAATATACGGCTGTTCACTCAGAGAGAGAGTCAATATACGGCTGTTCACTCAGAGAGAGAGTCAATATACGGCTGTTCACTCAGAGAGAGAGCTAGTCAATTAACGGCTGTTCACTCAGACAGAGAGAGAGAGTCAATATGCGGCTGTTCACTCAGAGAGAGAGAGAGAGTCAATATACGGCTGTTCACTCAGAGAGAGAGTCAATATACGGCTGTTCACTCAGAGAGAGCGAGTCAATATACGGCTGTTCACTCAGAGAGAGAGTCAATATACAGCTGTTCACTCAGAGAGAGAGTCAATATACAGCTGTTCACTCAGAGAGAGAGTCAATATACAGCTGTTCACTCAGAGAGAGAGTCAATATACAGCTGTTCACTCAGAGAGAGAGTCAATATAAGGCTGTTCACTCAGAGAGAGAGAGTCAATATACGGCTGTTCACTCAGAGAGAGAGTCAATATACGGCTGTTCACTCAGAGAGAGAGTCAATATACGGCTGTTCACTCAGAGAGAGAGTCAATATACGGCTGTTCACTCAGAGAGAGAGACATAAATATAGAGAGGGAATCTGATGCATCTCCCACTGCTCTGTGTTCATTCTGGCAACAAAGTGAAAGCTGTTTCTTCCCATCAGCATGTCTCTGTCTTTATTCCCAGAAGATGGCAGGAGGAAAGAGCAGCCTGATCACTACAAACAGACTTTGATTTGGGCTGTTGAAAAGGTCACTATACGTCTTCCTCGGCGTTACATTCTGGGTGCAGACTGGTGACGCTTGGACCCGAAGCCCGCTTCTCAGATCACTGTGACACGATGGTAACGTCATTTTTCATTATTTAGTTTCAACCCTTCCCTTAACTATAGCCCTAACCTTAACCACTCTGGATGAATGCCACAACCGTTAACCTTTCAGTTGTTTCCGTTTTAACACCGAATCAACGGGTAAAACATTCATCTATAACACGTTTAATTTCAAAGGCGACTATCTTGTAAAAACAATGGTAACCATTCACACACACACACACACACACACACACACACACACACACACACACACACACACACACACACACACACACACACACACACACACACACACACATACAGGCATCAAGGGTACACTGGAAGCCACACACACACACACACACACACACACACACACACACACACACACACACACACACACACACACACACACACACACACATACAGGCATCAAGGGTACACTGGAAACCTCACACACACATACACACACACACACACACACACACACACACACACACACACACATACACACACACACACACACACACACACACACAGCAGACACACCCAGAGGCACACACACACACAGCAGACACACCCAGAGGCACACACACACACACAGCAGACACACACAGAGGCACACACAGACACACACAGCAGACACACACAGAGGCACACACAGACACACACAGCAGACACACACAGAGGCACACACAGACACACACAGCAGACACACACAGAGGCACACACAGACACACACAGCAGACACACACAGAGGCACACACACACACACACAGCAGACACACACAGAGGCACACACAGACACACACAGCAGACACACACAGAGGCACACACACACACACACAGCAGACACACACAGAGGCACACACAGACACACACAGCAGACACACCCAGAGGCACACACAGACACACACAGCAGACACACACAGAGGCACACACACACACACACAGCAGACACACACAGAGGCACACACACACACACACAGCAGACACACCCAGAGGCACACACAGACACACACAGCAGACACACACACACGGAGGAAGACACACACAAACACAGGAAACCCACCGCTCAGTTCCAAGAAGGGCAGACAACAGCTTCTGTATGTATGTCACAAACAGGAAAAAATAAACAACAAAGGACAGATGTGGAGGTCATGAACTGAACTGTGACCTCTCAAATCAAATCAAATGTATTTATATAGCCCTTCGTACATCAGCTGATATCTCAAAGTGCTGTACAGAAACCCAGCCTAAAACCCCAAACAATGCAGGCGTAGAAGCACGTTGCTAGTTTGGATTTGATTTGATTTGATTTGACCTCTAAATGGTTCTGTCACTCTTTCACTGCCAGGGGATATGGGACCGAGTTAAGGAAGTGCACTATATAGGGAATGATGGGACATTGTCTTTGTGAGACTGGGGTCTAGGGATGGGATCTTAGAGGATGAGTTATAAGCCCAAAGGGTTCATTCAATGAAGAAGACTTTGCAAATGGCTGTCGAGTCAATAAAAATAAGTTGAGTTGAATCAAATGAACCTGATAATTTGTGCTGTTATTAATATGTCATGTTGCTAGAGTTTAGTTTGTCATGTTGCTAGAGTTTAGTTAGTCATGTAGCTACAACAGTTTATTTATGTAGCTACAGTTTAGTTTGTCATGTTGCTAGAGTTTAGTTAGTCATGTAGCTACAACAGTTTATTTATGTAGCTACAGTTTAGTTAGTCATGTTGCTAGAGTTTAGTTAGTCATGTAGCTACAACAGTTTATTTATGTAGCTACAGTTTAGTTAGTCATGTATCTTCAGTTTAGTTAGTCATGTAGCTAGAGTTTAGTTAGTCATGTTGCTAGAGTTTAGTTTGTCATGTTGCTAGAGTTTAGTTAGTCATGTAGCTACAACAGTTTATTTATGTAGCTACAGTTTAGTTAGTCATGTAGCTACAACAGTTTATTTATGTAGCTACAGTTTAGTTAGTCATGTATCTTCAGTTTAGTTAGTCATGTAGCTAGAGTTTAGTTAGTCATGTTGCTAGAGTTTAGTTTGTCATGTTGCTAGAGTTTAGTTAGTCATGTAGCTACAACAGTTTATTTATGTAGCTACAGTTTAGTTAGTCATGTATCTTCAGTTTAGTTAGTCATGTAGCTAGAGTTTAGTTAGTCATGTTGCTAGAGTTTAGTTTGTCATGTTGCTAGAGTTTAGTTAGTCATGTAGCTACAACAGTTTATTTATGTAGCTACAGTTTAGTTAGTCATGTATCTTCAGTTTAGTTAGTCATGTAGCTAGAGTTTAGTTAGTCATGTTGCTAGAGTTTAGTTAGTCATGTATCTTCAGTTTAGTTAGTCATGTATCTTCAGTTTAGTTAGTCATGTTGCTAGAGTTTAGTTAGTCATGTTGCTAGAGTTTAGTTAGTCATGTTGCTACAGTTTAGTTTGTCATGTTGCTAGAGTTTAGTTTGTCATGTTGCTAGAGTTTAGTTAGTCATGTAGCTACAACAGTTTATTTATGTAGCTACAGTTTAGTTTGTCATGTTGCTAGAGTTTAGTTAGTCATGTATCTTCAGTTTAGTTAGTCATGTTGCTAGAGTTTAGTTAGTCATGTTGCTAGAGTTTAGTTAGTCATGTTGCTACAGTTTAGTTTGTCATGTTGCTAGAGTTTAGTTAGTCATGTTGCTAGAGTTTAGTTTGTCATGTTGCTACAGTTTAGTTTGTCATGTTGCTACAGTTTAGTTTGTCATGTTGCTAGAGTTTAGTTTGTCATGTTGCTAGAGTTTAGTTAGTCATGTAGCTACAACAGTTTATTTATGTAGCTACAGTTTAGTTTGTCATGTTGCTAGAGTTTAGTTAGTCATGTATCTTCAGTTTAGTTAGTCATGTAGCTAGAGTTTAGTTAGTCATGTATCTTCAGTTTAGTTAGTCATGTATCTTCAGTTTAGTTAGTCATGTATCTTCAGTTTAGTTAGTCATGTATCTTCAGTTTAGTTAGTCATGTTGCTAGAGTTTAGTTAGTCATGTTGCTAGAGTTTAGTTAGTCATGTTGCTACAGTTTAGTTTGTCATGTTGCTAGAGTTTAGTTTGTCATGTTGCTAGAGTTTAGTTAGTCATGTAGCTACAACAGTTTATTTATGTAGCTACAGTTTAGTTTGTCATGTTGCTAGAGTTTAGTTAGTCATGTATCTTCAGTTTAGTTAGTCATGTTGCTAGAGTTTAGTTAGTCATGTTGCTAGAGTTTAGTTAGTCATGTTGCTACAGTTTAGTTTGTCATGTTGCTAGAGTTTAGTTAGTCATGTTGCTAGAGTTTAGTTTGTCATGTTGCTACAGTTTAGTTTGTCATGTTGCTACAGTTTAGTTTGTCATGTTGCTAGAGTTTAGTTTGTCATGTTGCTAGAGTTTAGTTAGTCATGTAGCTACAACAGTTTATTTATGTAGCTACAGTTTAGTTTGTCATGTTGCTAGAGTTTAGTTAGTCATGTATCTTCAGTTTAGTTAGTCATGTAGCTAGAGTTTAGTTAGTCATGTATCTTCAGTTTAGTTAGTCATGTATCTTCAGTTTAGTTAGTCATGTATCTTCAGTTTAGTTAGTCATGTATCTACAGTTTAGTTAGTCATGTATCTTCAGTTTAGTTAGTCATGTATCTACAGTTTAGTTAGTCATATATCTACAGTTTAGTTAGTATTGAAGCTACAGTTTAGTTAGTATTGAAGCTACAGTTTAGCAGAACATGTAGCTAGAGTTTAGTTAATTAAGTAGCTACAGTTTAGTTAGTATTGAAGCTACAGTTTAGTTAATTAAGTAGCTACAGTTTAATTAGTATTGAAGCTACAGTTTAGTTAATTAAGTAGCTACAGTTTAGTTAGTATTGAAGCTACAGTTTAGTTAATTAAGTAGCTACAGTTTAATTAGTATTGAAGCTACAGTTTAGTTAATTAAGTAGCTACAGTTTAGTTAATTAAGTAGCTACAGTTTAGTTAATTAAGTAGCTACAGTTTAGTTAATTAAGTAGCTACAGTTTAGTTAGTATTGAAGCTACAGTTTAGTTAATTAAGTAGCTACAGTTTAATTAGTATTGAAGCTACAGTTTAGTTAATTAAGTAGCTACAGTTTAGTTAATTAAGTAGCTACAGTTTAGCAGAACATGTAGCTACAGTTTAGTTAATTAAGTAGCTACAGTTTAATTTGTCATGGTCATTCATGTACATATACATTAGTCGTATACATTTAATATGGTTAGTCATGAAGGTCTGAAGTTTACATACATTAAGTTGACTGTGCCTTTAAACAGCTTGGAAAATTCCAGAAAATTATGTCATGGCTTCAGAAGCTTCTGAGAGGCTAATTGACATCATTTGAGTCAATTGGAGGTCTACCTTTGGGGGCATTTCAAGCCCTAACTTCAAACTCACTGCATCTTTGCTTGACATTATGGGACATTTTTTTTAAATGCCAAAAATGTGTAAACCTCCACAAGTCTTGTTCATCCTTGGGAGCAATTTCCAAACGCCAGAAGGTACCACGTTCATCTGTACAAACAATAGAACACAAGTATAAACACCATGGGACCATGCAGCTGTCATACCGCTCAGGAAGGAGATAAGTTCTGTCTCCTAGAGATGAATGGATTTTGGTGTGAAAAGTGCAAATCAATCCCATAACAACAGCAGAGGACCTTGTGAAGATGCTGTCGGAAACAGGTACAAAAGTATCTGTATCCACAGTAAAAAAAAGTCCTTTATCAACATAACCTGAACGGTGCTCAACAAGGAAGAAGCCACTCTTCCAAAGCTACCATAAAAAAAACAGACTAAGATTAGCAACAGCACATGGGGACAAAGATCATACTTTTTGGAGAAATGTCCTCTGTTCCGATGAAACAAAAATGTAACTGTTTGGCCATAATGACGATCGTTATGTTTGGAGGAAAAAGGGGGAGGCTTGCAAACCGAAGAACATCATCCCAACCAAGAGTTATGTTGTGGCTTTAATTCAGGAGGGACTGGTGCACTACACAAAATAGATGGAATCATGAGATGGGAAAATTATGTGGATATTTTGAAGCAAGATCTCAAGACATCAGTCAGGAAGTCAAAGCTTGGTCGCAAATGGGTCGTCCAAATAGACCCCAGGGTCTTCCAAATGGACAATGACCCCAAGCATACTTCCACATTTTTGCAAAATGGCTTAAGGTAAACGTAAACAAAGTCAAGAAGTGTAAGAGGCCATCTGTAACGGTCGTCATCTATTGAGGAAGAATCGGACCAAAGCGCAGCGTGGTAAGCGTTCATGATTTTATTTTAAACTGAACACTGAAACAAAATAACAACGTGCAAAACGAAACCGAAACAGTCCTGTCAGGTGATGAAAACACTAAACAGAAAACAACTACCCACACAACATAGGTGGGAAAAAGCTACCTAAGTATGGTTCCCAATCAGAGACAACGATAATCAGCTGTCCCTGATTGAGAACCATACCCGGCCAATCAAAGAAATAAAAAACATAGAAAAAAGAACATAGAATGCCCACCCCAAATCACACCCTGACCAAACCAAAATAAAGACATAAAAAGCTGTCTAAGTTCAGGGCGTGACAGTATACCCCCCCCCAAAGGTGCAGACTCCGGACGCAAACCCTGAACCTATAGGGGAGAGTCTGGGTGGGAATTTCTCTGCGGTGGTGGCTCTGGTGCGGGACGTAGACCCGCTCCACCTCTGGCTTGGCCCACTTTGGTGGGACCCTCGCCGCTGACCCCGGACTGGGCACCCTCGTAGCGGGCCTGGACTGGGCACCCTCGTAGCGGGCCCCGGACTGGGCACCCTCGTTGTGGGCCTGGACTGGGCACCCTCGTAGCGGGCCCCGGACTGGGCACCCTCGTAGCGGGCCTGGACTGGGCACCCTCCTAGCGGGCCTGGACTGGGCACCCTCGTTGTGGGCCCCGGACTGGGCACCCTCGTTGTGGGCCCCGGACTGGGCACCCTCGTTGTGGGCCCCGGACTGGGCACCCCCGTTGTGGGCCCTGGACTGGGCACCCTCATTGGAGGCTCCGGACTGGAGGGCGACTCTGGAGGAAGGAGACGCAGAGACAGCCTGGTGCGTGGGGCTGCCACAGGGCCCACCAGGCTGGGGAGACCTACAGGAGGCCTGGTGCTTAGAGGAGGCACAGGATGAACAGGGCACTGGAGCTCTGGTGCGCAGATACACAAATGTTTGAGGAATTTTAATTATGAGATTTCTGTTCTTTTGAATATGTCGCCCTGTACTATCACTGGTTGTTGTTATATCGCTCCCGGTAACGGGATCTCAGCCATAAGAAGTTAAAAGCAACCTCCCAGATAAAATTGTAGTTAATTTAAATGAACAGAAAGCGGCGGCATTGGCCCCAGGCAGCAGTGTTGGCAGATGAGTACGCTTTGACACACAAGACTGTCTTTGGTGCGCTTCGTTTTGAAGGCCGGACGATTACGTCATCAGTGCCTCATACAGGTCGCTTTTCCTCTGACAACCCTAAGCCTTTTCATAAAATCCATTATAAGGGTTATAAAGGCTATAATGGTAATAGTGGTTATAAGGGTTATGAGGGTTATAATGGTTATAATGGTTTGTAATGGTTATAATGGTTATGAGGGTTATAAGGGTTATAATGGTTATAATGGTTATAAGGGTTTGTAATGGTTATAATGGTTATGAGGGTTATAAAGGCTATAATGGTAATAGTGGTTATGAGGGTTATGAGGGTTATAAGGGTTATAATGGTTATAATGGTTATAAGGGTTTGTAATGGTTATAATGGTTATGAGGGTTATAAGGGTTATAATGGTTATAATGGTTATAATGGTTATAAGGGTTATGAGGGTTATAATGGTTATAATGGTTATAATGGTTATAAGGGTTATAAGGGTTTGTAATGGTTATAATGGTTTTAAGGGTTATAATGGTTATAATGGTTATAATGGTTATAAGGGTTATAATGGTTTTAAGGGTTATAATCCTCTTTAAACCTGCGTATTCCTCCAAACCTCAGTTGTCCTGAGTCTGCACAACTCTGCCAGGACCTAGGATCAAGAGAGACGCTCAAGTCTTTTAGTACTATATCTCTTGACACAATGATGAAAATAATCATGGCCTCTAAAGAGCGTCTGCTAAATGACTTAAATGTAAATGTAAATGTAAACCTTCAAGCTGCATACTGGACCCTATTCCAACTAAACTACTGAAAGAGCTGCTTCCTGTGCTTGGCCCTCCTATGTTGAACATAATAAACGGCTCTCTATCCACTGGATGTGTACCAAACTCACTAAAAGTGGCAGTAATAAAGCCTCTCTTGAAAAAGCCAAACCTTGACCCAGAAAATATAAAAAACTATCGGCCTATATCGAATCTTCCATTCCTCTCAAAAATTTTAGAGAAGGCTGTTGCGCAGCAACTCACTGCCTTCCTGAAGACAAACAATGTATACGAAATGCTTCAGTCTGGTTTTAGACCCCATCATAGCACTGAGACGGCACTTGTGAAGGTGGTAAATGACATTTTAATGGCATCGGACCGAGGCTCTGCATCTGTCCTCGTGCTCCTAGACCTTAGTGCTGCTTTTGATACCATCGATCACCACATTCTTTTGGAGAGATTGGAAACCCAAATTGGTCTACACGGACATGTTCTGGCCTGGTTTAGATCTTATCTGTCGGAAAGATATCAGTTTGTCTCTGTGAATGGTTTGTCCTCTGACAAATCAACTGTAAATTCCGGTGTTCCTCAAGGTTCTGTTTTAGGACCACTATTGTTTTTACTATATATTTTACCTCTTGGGGATGTTATTCAAAAACATAATGTAAACTTTCACTGTTATGCGGATGACAGACAGCTGTACATTTCAATGAAACATGGTGAAGCCCCAAAATTGCCCTCGCTAGAAGCATGTGTTTCAGACATAAGGAAGTGGATGGCTGCAAACTTTCTACTATTAAACTCGGACAAAACAGAGATGCTTGTTCTAGGTCCCAAGAAACATAGAGATCTTCTGTTGAATCTGACAATTAATCTTAATGGTTGTACAGTCGTCTCAAATAAAACTGTGAAGGACCTCGGCGTTACTCTGGACCCTGATCTCTCTTTTGAAGAACATATCAAGACCATTTCGAGGACAGCTTTTTTCCATCTACGTAACATTGCAAAAATCAGAAACTTTCTGTCCAAAAATGATGCAGAAAAATTAATCCATGCTTTTGTCACTTCTAGGTTAGATTACTGCAATGCTCTATTTTCCGGCTACCCAGATAAAGCACTAAATAAACTTCAGTTAGTGCTAAATACGGCTGCTAGAATCCTGACTAGAACCAAAAAATTTGATCATATTACTCCAGTGCTAGCCTCTCTACACTGGCTTCCTGTCAAAGCAAGGGCTGATTTCAAGGTTTTACTGCTAACCTACAAAGCATTACATGGGCTTGCTCCTACCTATCTCTCTGATTTGGTCCTGCCGTACATACCTACACGTACGCTACGGTCACAAGACGCAGGCCTCCTAATTGTCCCTAGAATTTCTAAGCAAACAGCTGGAGGCAGGGCTTTCTCCTATAGAGCTCCATTTTTATGGAACGGTCTGCCTACCCATGTCAGAGACGCAAACTCAGTCTCAACCTTTAAGTCTTTACTGAAGACTCATCTCTTCAGTGGGTCATATGATTGAGTGTAGTCTGGCCCAGGAGTGGGAAGGTGAACGGAAAGGCTCTTCTGGAGCAACGAACCGCCCTTGCTGTCTCTGCCTGGCCGGTTCCCCTCTTTCCACTGGGATTCTCTGCCCCTAACCCTGTTACGGGGGCTGAGTCACTGGCTTACTGGGGCTCTCTCATGCCGTCCCTGGGGGTGCGTCACCTGGGTGGGTTGATTCACTGTTGTGGTCAGCCTGTCTGGGTTGGCGCCCCCCCCCTTGGGTTGTGCCGTGGCGGAGATCTTTGTGGGCTATACTCGGCCTTGTCTCAGGATGGTAAGTTGGTGGTTGAAGATATCCCTCTAGTGGTGTGGGGGCTGTGCTTTGGCAAAGTGGGTGGGGTTATATCCTTCCTGTTTGGCCCTGTCCGGGGGTGTCCTCGGATGGGGCCACAGTGTCTCCTGACCCTTCCTGTCTCAGCCTCCAGTATTTATGCTGCAGTAGTTTATGTGTCGGGGGGCTAGGGTCAGTTTGTTATATCTGGAGTACTTCTCCTGTCCTATTCGGTGTCCTGTGTGAATCTAAGTGTGCGTTCTCTAATTCTCTCCTTCTCTCTTTCTTTCTCTCTCTCGGAGGACCTGAGCCCTAGGACCATGCCCCAGGACTACCTGACATGATGACTCCTTGCTGTCCCCAGTCCACCTGGCCATGCTGCTGCTCCAGTTTCAACTGGCCTGGGCCCTAGGACCATGTCCCAGGACTACCTGACATGATGACTCCTTGCTGTCCCCAGTCCACCTGGCCATGCTGCTGCTCCAGTTTCAACTGTTCTGCCTTACTATTATTCAACCATACTGGTCATTTATGAACATTTGAACATCTTGGCCACGTTCTGTTATAATCTCCACCCGGCACAGCCAGAAGAGGACTGGCCACCCCACATATGCTCTCTCTAATTCTCTCTTTCTTTCTCTCTCTCGGAGGACCTGAGCCCTAGGACCGTGCCCCAGGACTACCTGACATGATGACTCCTTGCTGTCCCCAGTCCACCTGACTGTGCTGCTGCTCCAGTTTCAACTCTTCTGCCTTATTATTATTCGACCATGCTGGTCATTTATGAACATTTGAACATCTTGGTCATGTTCTGTTATAATCTCTACCCGGCACAGCCAGAAGAGGACTGGCCACCCCACATAGCCTGGTTCCTCTCTAGGTTTCTTCCTAGGTTTTGGCCTTTCTAGGGAGTTTTTCCTAGCCACCGTGCTTTTACACCTGCATTGTTTGCTGTTTGGGGTTTTAGGCTGGGTTTCTGTACAGCACTTTGAGATATCAGCTGATGTACGAAGGGCTATATAAATACATTTGATTTGATTTGATTTGATAATGGTTATAATGGTTATAATGGTTATCATGGTTATGAGGGTTATAACGGTTATAAGGGCCATATTGGTTATAATGGTTATAATGGTTGTAATGGTTATGAAGGTTATAATGGTTATAATGGTGATAAGGGTTATAATGGTAATAGGGGTTATAATGGTTATAATGGTAATAGGGGTTATAATGGTGTCACGTTCTGACCTTTATTTCCTTTCTTTTGTATTTATTTAGTATGGTCAGGGCGTGAGTTGCGTGGGCAGTCTATGTTTGTTTTTCTAGGTTTTGGGTATTTCTATGTTTCGGCCTAGTATGGTTCTCAATCAGAGGCAGGTGTCATTAGTTGTCTCTGATTGAGAATCATACTTAGGTAGCCTGGGTTTCACTGTGTGTTTGTGGGTGATTGTTCCTGTCTTTGTGTTTGCACCAGATGGGACTGTTTTAGGTTTTCTCACGTTTGTTGTTTTTGTTAGTGTGTAGTTTCTTTATAAATTAAAGAACATGAATAACCACCATGCTGCATTTTGGTCCTCCTCTCTTTCACCAGAAAACCCTTACAAATGGTTATAATGGTTATAATGGTAATAATGGTTATAAGGTTTATAATGGTTATAATGGTTATAATGGTAATAGGGGTTATAATGGTTATAATGGTTACATGTCAACATATGTAATACTTTATGAAATATCTCTTGTTAAAGGGGAAATCTGCGATCTGAGAACAATTCATTGATATATACACGATCCGTGAATGTTTTTACTGTCACCAAAAGGGGCACGTGATTGCCCAGTTTTAAAAAATAAACCCAATCAGTCCCAGTCACCGTCCCCAAAAATGAAAAGTTTGGGTTTAGTCAAGTCTTTGGCTCGTCCATTGGATCAAGTAATTGATTCAGCATTTGAGAAACCGGATCCTGTCTACTCTCTGTTTATCTCTGCCGGTTATGTTTCCTTAACAGGAGGACAAGCTGATCAAAAGCCTATCCAAATGTTACGAGACACCGGGGCGGTGCAGTCAGTAATCATTACTGATGCTTTACCCTGGTCTCCTGAAACGTATTGTGGCTCACATGTCATATTACCGGGGATAGAGACAAACCACACCTGTACCCCGCCTGTGCATTAGCCCAAAAGTCTCTTCTCGTCTCAAAAACGCATGAAGTTTCATTATGACGAAAAGGCTGTTGGCCGTTCTTTTGCACCAGGGGATGAAGTTTTAGTTTTGTTACCAATCCCTGGCTCATCTCTGTCGACACGTTTTTCTGGACCATATCTGGTGGAAAAGAAACTCAGTGACACCAATTATGTGATAAAGTCACCAGATCGAAGGCGTTCTTCCCGTGTTTGTCATGTTAACATACTGAAAACACATTATGTGCGTGATTCTCCCGACAGCTCCTCGAGTAAGCCGGTCCAGCCCGCCGTCGCCAGTGTGGCTGCGGTGGTGCTGAAGCCTGGCTGGATCCTAGATGAGGATAAGGAGGACGGGTTGGAGTTACGCCACACTTTACAGCATTGTGAACGCCTCTGTAATTCAGAGATGCTAAAAAAGTTACCCTCAAATGGAACATTTGGATAACGATCAAACTAAGGATCTTATCCTGTTGACAAACAGTTTTCTCAATGTGTTTCAGGACGTTCCAAGTCGCACGTCCATCTTGGAACATGACGTGGATGTGGGGAACGCTGTTCCTATACGTCAGCATCCGTACCGGGTTAATGCTAAGAAAAGGGAGGTAATGAAAAGTGAGGTAGCTTATTTATTACAGAATGACATGGCAAAACCCAGTAACAGCTCCTGGAGTTCCCCATGTATTCTTGTTCCTAAGCCAGACGGTACGTCCCGTTTATGTACGGACTATCGTCGCGTAAATGCAGTTACAAAGTCTGATTCCTTTCCTCTACCTCGCTTAGATGACTGTATTGATAGAATAGGCTCTGCTGCTTACGTTAGTAAGTTAGATTTGCTAAAAGGTTATTGGCAGGTGTCTCTGACCTCTCGAGCTTCTGACATATCGCCTTTTGTTATGCCAGATAACTTCGTACAATATACTGTGATGCCCTTTGGCATGTGTAATGCACCTGCTACTTTTCAGCGGCTAGTTAACATTGTGTTTGCAGATGTGCCAAATTGTACTGCTTACCTTGACGATGTGGTGATTCATTCGTCTACTTGGTCTGATCATCTCTCCACTTTGAAAAGTGTGTTTCAGCGGTTGGAGAAGGCTTATTTAACCCTCAATGTGGCCAAGTGTGAGTTTGGGAAGGCTACAGTGACTTACTTAGGGAAGCATGTGGGACGAGGTCCACTGCGCCCAGTAACTGGCAAAGTGGAAGCAGTTGTTTCTATTCCTGCTCCCACGACTCGCCGCCAGTTGTGCAGATTCCCGGGGATGGTAGGGTACTATCGTACATTCTGTAAGATTTTCTCGGCGGTAGTAGCTCCCCTTTCATCTCTGCTTAGTCCCAAGGTACCATTTAAGTGGTCCAAGGACTGTAACTACGCTTTTGAGTCCGCTAAAGCGCTACTTTGTAGTGCCCCAGTGCTTGCCGCCCCCAACTTTGACAAACCTTTTAAGTTGGAGGTAGATGCTAGTATTGTGGGGGTGGGTGCGGTTCTCTTGGAGGTAGATGCTAGTATAGTGGGGGTGGGTGCGGTTCTCTTGGAGGCAGATGCTAGTATAGTGGGGGTGGGTGCGGTTCTCTTGGAGGCAGATGCTAGTATAGTGGGGGTGGGTGCGGTTCTCTTGGAGGCAGATGCTAGTATAGTGGGGGTGGGTGCGGTTCTCTTGGAGGCAGATGCTAGTATAGTGGGGGTGGGTGCGTTTCCCTTACAGTTAGATGAAGACGGAGTGGATCGGCCCATCAGTTTCTTCTCCCGTAAGTTCAACTCGTGTCAGTCAAGGTAATCCACTATTGAACAAGAGACGCTGGCTTTATTGCTTGCCTTACAGTTCTTTGAGGTATATGTGGGCTCCAGTGCCTTGCCTGTAATGGTCTTCACGGACCATAATCCATTGGTGCTCTTGAAACAAATGTACAACCAGAACCGCCGTCTTATGTGGTGGGCTCTGATTGTACAAGGATATAATGTACAGATAGCTTATGTGAAGGGCTCGGCGAATGTGGTTGCCGATGCTCTATCACGGGTTTTACTAACTGGGGATGCGTTGGTTTTTGTTATTACAAACAGTATGTTTGCAATTTTTGTGGTGGGCGTGTTATGTTCCCCAGTTTCTGTGTAGTAGTTTGTTTATGTGAGTGTGTTTCAGGAGATGGCTTCCTGAAAATCCCTCAAGCAGCTGATTGGTCGACTCCAGGGCTAATTGGAGAGCTGGCCCCTGCCTCATCGTCAAGTTACAGCTGTATCCCATTAGATTCCTTCTGAAGCTATATAAAGCCAGTGTTGTGTTGTTCAGGAGAGAGATTTTTGCAGGCAGATCATTGCTGGGAGGTCATTGCAGCTAGATTGATTGTGATATAGAGAATTAAATTGCTGAGAGCTGTGTAGTGTTGGTGGTTTCTCAGAAAGCGATTTGGTATGTACTATGTTAGTTGTTGCTGAGGGAGCTGATTGGTTATGTACTATGTTAGTTGTTGCTGAGGGAGCTGATTGGTTATGTACTATGTTAGTTGTTGCTGAGGGAGCTGATTGGTTATGTACTATGTTAGTTGTTGCTGAGGGAGCTGATTGGTTATGTACTATGTTAGTTGTTGCTGAGGGAGCTGATTGGTTATGTTTGGTATGTACTATGTTAGTTGTTGCTGAGGGAGCTGATTGGTTATGTCTGGTATGTACTATGTTAGTTGTTGCTGAGGGAGCTGATTGGTTATGTCTGGTATGTACTATGTTAGTTGTTGCTGAGGGAGCTGATTGGTTATGTACTATGTTAGTTGTTGCTGAGGGAGCTGATTGGTTATGTCTGGTATGTACTATGTTAGTTGTTGCTGAGGGAGCTGATTGGTTATGTACTATGTTAGTTGTTGCTGAGGGAGCTGATTGGTTATGTACTATGTTAGTTGTTGCTGAGGGAGCTGAATGGTTATGTACTATGTTAGTTGTTGCTGAGGGAGCTGATTGGTTATGTACTATGTTAGTTGTTGCTGAGGGAGCTGATTGGTTATGTACTATGTTAGTTGTTGCTGAGGGAGCTGATTGGTTATGTACTATGTTAGTTGTTGCTGAGGGAG
Organism: Oncorhynchus nerka; assembly: GCF_034236695.1. Lineage (NCBI taxonomy): Eukaryota > Metazoa > Chordata > Actinopteri > Salmoniformes > Salmonidae > Oncorhynchus > Oncorhynchus nerka. Next base: position 2,701,170 of record NC_088417.1, read on the forward strand.
CTGATTGGTTATATACTATGTTAGTTGTTGCTGAGGGAGCTGATTGGTTATGTACTATGTTAGTTGTTGCTGAGGGAGCTGATTGGTTATGTACTATGTTAGTTGTTGCTGAGGGAGCTGATTGGTTATGTACTATGTTAGTTGTTGCTGAGGGAGCTGATTGGTTATGTACTATGTTAGTTGTTGCTGAGGGAGCTGATTGGTTATGTACTATGTTAGTTGTTGCTGAGGGAGCTGATTGGTTATGTACTATGTTAGTTGTTGCTGAGGGAGCTGATTGGTTATGTACTATGTTAGTTGTTGCTGAGGGAGCTGATTGGTTATGTACTATGTTAGTTGTTGCTGAGGGAGCTGATTGGTTATGTACTATGTTAGTTGTTGCTGAGGGAGCTGATTGGTTATGTACTATGTTAGTTGTTGCTGAGGGAGCTGATTGGTTATGTCTGGTATGTACTATGTTAGTTGTTGCTGAGGGAGCTGATTGGTTATGTCTGGTATGTACTATGTTAGTTGTTGCTGAGGGAGCTGATTGGTTATGTCTGGTATGTTAGTTGTTGCTGAGGGAGCTGATTGGTTATGTACTATGTTAGTTGTTGCTGAGGGAGCTGATTGGTTATGTCTGGTATGTACTATGTTAGTTGTTGCTGAGGGAGCTGATTGGTTATGTCTGGTATGTACTATGTTAGTTGTTGCTGAGGGAGCTGATTGGTTATGTACTATGTTAGTTGTTGCTGAGGGAGCTGATTGGTTATGTACTATGTTAGTTGTTGCTGAGGGAGCTGATTGGTTATGTCTGGTATGTACTATGTTAGTTGTTGCTGAGGGAGCTGATTGGTTATGTCTGGTATGTACTATGTTAGTTGTTGCTGAGGGAGCTGATTGGTTATGTACTATGTTAGTTGTTGCTGAGGGAGCTGATTGGTTATGTACTATGTTAGTTGTTGCTGAGGGAGCTGATTGGTTATGTCTGGTATGTACTATGTTAGTTGTTGCTGAGGGAGCTGATTGGTTATGTACTATGTTAGTTGTTGCTGAGGGAGCTGATTGGTTATGTCTGGTATGTACTATGTTAGTTGTTGCTGAGGGAGCTGATTGGTTATGTCTGGTATGTGTCAATAGGACGCACTGTTTTGATTATTGATATTGTTTGTTATCCTGTTTCATTTGTTCCCAGGGGGGAAGGCACCTAGGGAGTGTTTAGGCAAGAGGCCCGCGGGCATACATATACCCGTAGTATATTCACTGTCTAGGCACCAAGGGAGTGCTTAGGCAAGAGGCCCGCGGGCATACATATACCCGTAGTATATTCACTGTCTAGGCACCTAGGGAGTGTTTAGGCAAGAGGCCCGCGGGCATACATATACCCGTAGTATATTCACTGTCTAGGCACCTAGGGAGTGTTTAGGCAAGAGGCCCGCGGGCATACATATACCCGTAGTATATTCACTGTCTAGGCACCTAGGGAGTGTTTAGGCAAGAGGCCCGCGGGCATACATATACCCGTAGTATATTCACTGTCTAGGCACCTAGGGAGTGTTTAGGCAAGAGGCCCGAGGGCATACATATACCCGTAGTATATTCACTGTCTAGGCACCTAGGGAGTGTTTAGGCAAGAGGCCCGCGGGCATACATATACCCGTAGTATATTCACTGTCTAGGCACCAAGGGAGTGCTTAGGCAAGAGGCCCGCGGGCATACATATACCCGTAGTATATTCACTGTCTAGGCACCTAGGGAGTGTTTAGGCAAGAGGCCCGCGGGCATACATATACCCGTAGTATATTCACTGTCTAGGCACCTAGGGAGTGTTTAGGCAAGAGGCCCGCGGGCATACATATACCCGTAGTATATTCACTGTCTAGGCACCTAGGGAGTGTTTAGGCAAGAGGCCCGCGGGCATACATATACCCGTAGTATATTCACTGTCTAGGCACCTAGGGAGTGCTTAGGCAAGAGGCCCGCGGGCATACATATACCCGTAGTATATTCACTGTCTAGGCACCTAGGGAGTGCTTAGGCAAGAGGCCCGCGGGCATACATATACCCGTAGTATATTCACTGTCTAGGCACCTAGGGAGTGTTTAGGCAAGAGGCCCGCGGGCATACATATACCTGTAGTATATTCACTGTCTAGGCACCTAGGGAGTGTTTAGGCAAGAGGCCCGCGGGCATACATATACCCGTAGTATATTCACTGTCTAGGCACCTAGGGAGTGTTTAGGCAAGAGGCCCGAGGGCATACATATACCCGTAGTATATTCACTGTCTAGGCACCTAGGGAGTGCTTAGGCAAGAGGCCCGCGGGCATACATATACCCGTAGTATATTCACTGTCTAGGCACCTAGGGAGTGTTTAGGCAAGAGGCCCGCGGGCATACATATACCCGTAGTATATTCACTGTCTAGGCACCTAGGGAGTGCTTAGGCAAGAGGCCCGCGGGCATACATATACCCGTAGTATATTCACTGTCTAGGCACCTAGGGAGTGTTTAGGCAAGAGGCCCGCGGGCATACATATACCCGTAGTATATTCACTGTCTAGGCACCTAGGGAGTGTTTAGGCAAGAGGCCCGAGGGCATACATATACCCGTAGTATATTCACTGTCTAGGCACCTAGGGAGTGTTTAGGCAAGAGGCCCGCGGGCATACATATACCCGTAGTATATTCACTGTCTAGGCACCTAGGGAGTGCTTAGGCAAGAGGCCCGCGGGCATACATATACCCGTAGTATATTCACTGTCTAGGCACCTAGGGAGTGCTTAGGCAAGAGGCCCGCAGGCATACATATACCCGTAGTATATTCACTGTCTAGGCACCTAGGGAGTGTTTAGGCAAGAGGCCCGCGGGCATACATATACCTGTAGTATATTCACTGTCTAGGCACCTAGGGAGTGTTTAGGCAAGAGGCCCGCGGGCATACATATACCCGTAGTATATTCACTGTCTAGGCACCTAGGGAGTGCTTAGGCAAGAGGCCCGCGGGCATACATATACCCGTAGTATATTCACTGTCTAGGCACCTAGGGAGTGCTTAGGCAAGAGGCCCGAGGGCATACATATACCCGTAGTATATTCACTGTCTAGGCACCTAGGGAGTGCTTAGGCAAGAGGCCCGAGGGCATACATATACCCGTAGTATATTCACTGTCTAGGCACCTAGGGAGTGTTTAGGCAAGAGGCCCGCGGGCATACATATACCCGTAGTATATTCACTGTCTAGGCACCTAGGGAGTGCTTAGGCAAGAGGCCCGCGGGCATACATATACCCGTAGTATATTCACTGTCTAGGCACCTAGGGAGTGTTTAGGCAAGAGGCCCGCGGGCATACATATACCCGTAGTATATTCACTGTCTAGGCACCTAGGGAGTGTTTAGGCAAGAGGCCCGAGGGCATACATATACCCGTAGTATATTCACTGTCTAGGCACCTAGGGAGTGTTTAGGCAAGAGGCCCGCGGGCATACATATACCCGTAGTATATTCACTGTCTAGGCACCTAGGGAGTGCTTAGGCAAGAGGCCCGCGGGCATACATATACCCGTAGTATATTCACTGTCTAGGCACCTAGGGAGTGCTTAGGCAAGAGGCCCGCGGGCATACATATACCCGTAGTATATTCACTGTCTAGGCACCTAGGGAGTGTTTAGGCAAGAGGCCCCGCGGGCATACATATACCTGTAGTATATTCACTGTCTAGGCACCTAGGGAGTGTTTAGGCAAGAGGCCCGCGGGCATACATATACCCGTAGTATATTCACTGTCTAGGCACCTAGGGAGTGTTTAGGCAAGAGGCCCGCGGGCATACATATACCCGTAGTATATTCACTGTCTAGGCACCTAGGGAGTGCTTAGGCAAGAGGCCCGCGGGCATACATATACCCGTAGTATATTCACTGTCTAGGCACCTAGGGAGTGCTTAGGCAAGAGGCCCGAGGGCATACATATACCCGTAGTATATTCACTGTCTAGGCACCTAGGGAGTGCTTAGGCAAGAGGCCCGAGGGCATACATATACCCGTAGTATATTCACTGTCTAGGCACCTAGGGAGTGTTTAGGCAAGAGGCCCGCGGGCATACATATACCCGTAGTATATTCACTGTCTAGGCACCTAGGAGTGCTTAGGCAAGAGGCCCGCGGGCATACATATACCCGTAGTATATTCACTGTCTAGGCACCTAGGGAGTGCTTAGGCAAGAGGCCCGAGGGCATACATATACCCGTAGTATATTCACTGTCTAGGCACCTAGGGAGTGCTTAGGCAAGAGGCCCGCGGGCATACATATACCCGTAGTATATTCACTGTCTAGGCACCTAGGGAGTGCTTAGGCAAGAGGCCCGCGGGCATACATATACCCGTAGTATATTCACTGTCTAGGCACCTAGGGAGTGTTTAGGCAAGAGGCCCGCGGGCATACATATACCTGTAGTATATTCACTGTCTAGGCACCTAGGGAGTGTTTAGGCAAGAGGCCCGCGGGCATACATATACCCGTAGTATATTCACTGTCTAGGCACCTAGGAGTGTTTAGGCAAGAGGCCCGCGGGCATACATATACCTGTAGTATATTCACTGTCTAGGCACCTAGGGAGTGTTTAGGCAAGAGGCCCGCGGGCATACATATACCTGTAGTATATTCACTGTCTAGGCACCTAGGGAGTGTTTAGGCAAGAGGCCCGAGGGCATACATATACCCGTAGTATATTCACTGTCTAGGCACCTAGGGAGTGCTTAGGCAAGAGGCCCGCGGGCATACATATACCCGTAGTATATTCACTGTCTAGGCACCTAGGGAGTGCTTAGGCAAGAGGCCCGCGGGCATACATATACCCGTAGTATATTCACTGTCTAGGCACCTAGGGAGTGCTTAGGCAAGAGGCCCGCGGGCATACATATACCCGTAGTATATTCACTGTCTAGGCACCTAGGGAGTGCTTAGGCAAGAGGCCCGCGGGCATACATATACCCGTAGTATATTCACTGTCTAGGCACCTAGGGAGTGTTTAGGCAAGAGGCCCGCGGGCATACATATACCCCTAGTATATTCACTGTCTAGGCACCTAGGGAGTGCTTAGGCAAGAGGCCCGCGGGCATACATATACCCGTAGTATATTCACTGTCTAGGCACCTAGGGAGTGCTTAGGCAAGAGGCCCGAGGGCATACATATACCCGTAGTATATTCACTGTCTAGGCACCTAGGGAGTGCTTAGGCAAGAGGCCCGCGGGCATACATATACCCGTAGTATATTCACTGTCTAGGCACCTAGGGAGTGTTTGGGCAAGAGGCCCGCGGGCATACATATACCCGTAGTATATTCACTGTCTAGGCACCTAGGGAGTGTTTAGGCAAGAGGCCCGCGGGCATACATATACCCGTAGTATATTCACTGTCTAGGCACCTAGGGAGTGTTTAGGCAAGAGGCCGCGGGCATACATATACCCGTAGTATATTCACTGTCTAGGCACCTAGGGAGTGTTTAGGGCAAGAGGCCCAAGGGCATACATATACCTGTAGTATATTCACTGTCTAGGCACCTAGGGAGTGTTTAGGCAAGAGGCCCGAGGGCATACATATACCCGTAGTATATTCACTGTCTAGGCACCTAGGGAGTGCTTAGGCAAGAGGCCCGCGGGCATACATATACCCGTAGTATATTCACTGTCTAGGCACCTAGGAGTGCTTAGGCAAGAGGCCCGCGGGCATACATATACCCGTAGTATATTCACTGTCTAGGCACCTAGGGAGTGCTTAGGCAAGAGGCCCGCGGGCATACATATACCCGTAGTATATTCACTGTCTAGGCACCTAGGGAGTGCTTAGGCAAGAGGCCCGCGGGCATACATATACCCGTAGTATATTCACTGTCTAGGCACCTAGGGAGTGCTTAGGCAAGAGGCCCGCGGGCATACATATACCCGTAGTATATTCACTGTCTAGGCACCTAGGGAGTGTTTAGGCAAGAGGCCCGCGGGCATACATATACCCGTAGTATATTCACTGTCTAGGCACCTAGGGAGTGCTTAGGCAAGAGGCCCGCGGGCATACATATACCCGTAGTATATTCACTGTCTAGGCACCTAGGAGTGCTTAGGCAAGAGGCCCGAGGGCATACATATACCCGTAGTATATTCACTGTCTAGGCACCTAGGGAGTGCTTAGGCAAGAGGCCCGCGGGCATACATATACCCGTAGTATATTCACTGTCTAGGCACCTAGGGAGTGTTTGGGCAAGAGGCCCGCGGGCATACATATACCCGTAGTATATTCACTGTCTAGGCACCTAGGGAGTGTTTAGGCAAGAGGCCCGCGGGCATACATATACCCGTAGTATATTCACTGTCTAGGCACCTAGGGAGTGTTTAGGCAAGAGGCCCGCGGGCATACATATACCCGTAGTATATTCACTGTCTAGGCACCTAGGGAGTGTTTAGGCAAGAGGCCCGCGGGCATACATATACCTGTAGTATATTCACTGTCTAGGCACCTAGGGAGTGTTTAGGCAAGAGGCCCGAGGGCATACATATACCCGTAGTATATTCACTGTCTAGGCACCTAGGGAGTGCTTAGGCAAGAGGCCCGCGGGCATACATATACCCGTAGTATATTCACTGTCTAGGCACCTAGGGAGTGCTTAGGCAAGAGGCCCGCGGGCATACATATACCCGTAGTATATTCACTGTCTAGGCACCTAGGGAGTGCTTAGGCAAGAGGCCCGCGGGCATACATATACCCGTAGTATATTCACTGTCTAGGCACCTAGGAGTGCTTAGGCAAGAGGCCCGCGGGCATACATATACCCGTAGTATATTCACTGTCTAGGCACCTAGGGAGTGTTTAGGCAAGAGGCCCGCGGGCATACATATACCCGTAGTATATTCACTGTCTAGGCACCTAGGGAGTGTTTAGGCAAGAGGCCCGAGGGCATACATATACCCGTAGTATATTCACTGTCTAGGCACCTAGGGAGTGTTTAGGCAAGAGGCCCGCGGGCATACATATACCCGTAGTATATTCACTGTCTAGGCACCTAGGGAGTGCTTAGGGCAAGAGGCCCGCGGGCATACATATACCCGTAGTATATTCACTGTCTAGGCACCTAGGAGTGTTTAGGCAAGAGGCCCGCGGGCATACATATACCTGTAGTATATTCACTGTCTAGGCACCTAGGGAGTGTTTAGGCAAGAGGCCCGCGGGCATACATATACCCGTAGTATATTCACTGTCTAGGCACCTAGGGAGTGTTTAGGCAAGAGGCCCGAGGGCATACATATACCCGTAGTATATTCATAGGCACCTAGGGAGTGCTTAGGCAAGAGGCCCGCGGGCATACATATACCCGTAGTATATTCACTGTCTAGGCACCTAGGGAGTGTTTAGGCAAGAGGCCCGCGGGCATACATATACCCGTAGTATATTCACTGTCTAGGCACCTAGGGAGTGCTTAGGCAAGAGGCCCGCGGGCATACATATACCCGTAGTATATTCACTGTCTAGGCACCTAGGGAGTGTTTAGGCAAGAGGCCCGCGGGCATACATATACCCGTAGTATATTCACTGTCTAGGCACCTAGGGAGTGCTTAGGCAAGAGGCCCGCGGGCATACATATACCCGTAGTATATTCACTGTCTAGGCACCTAGGGAGTGCTTAGGCAAGAGGCCCGCGGGCATACATATACCCGTAGTATATTCACTGTCTAGGCACCTAGGGAGTGTTTAGGCAAGAGGCCCGAGGGCATACATATACCCGTAGTATATTCACTGTCTAGGCACCTAGGGAGTGCTTATGCAAGAGGCCCGCGGGCATACATATACCCGTAGTATATTCACTGTCTAGGCACCTAGGGAGTGCTTAGGCAAGAGGCCCGCGGGCATACATATACCCGTAGTATATTCACTGTCTAGGCACCTAGGGAGTGCTTAGGCAAGAGGCCCGCGGGCATACATATACCCGTAGTATATTCACTGTCTAGGCACCTAGGGAGTGCTTAGGCAAGAGGCCCGCGGGCATACATATACCCGTAGTATATTCACTGTCTAGGCACCTAGGGAGTGTTTAGGCAAGAGGCCCGCGGGCATACATATACCCGTAGTATATTCACTGTCTAGGCACCTAGGAGTGTTTAGGCAAGAGGCCCGAGGGCATACATATACCCGTAGTATATTCACTGTCTAGGCACCTAGGGAGTGTTTAGGCAAGAGGCCCGCGGGCATACATATACCCGTAGTATATTCACTGTCTAGGCACCTAGGGAGTGCTTAGGCAAGAGGCCCGCGGGCATACATATACCCGTAGTATATTCACTGTCTAGGCACCTAGGAGTGCTTAGGCAAGAGGCCCGCGGGCATACATATACCCGTAGTATATTCACTGTCTAGGCACCTAGGGAGTGTTTAGGCAAGAGGCCCGCGGGCATACATATACCTGTAGTATATTCACTGTCTAGGCACCTAGGGAGTGTTTAGGCATGAGGCCCGCGGGCATACATATACCCGTAGTATATTCACTGTCTAGGCACCTAGGGAGTGTTTAGGCAAGAGGCCCGAGGGCATACATATACCCGTAGTATATTCACTGTCTAGGCACCTAGGGAGTGCTTAGGCAAGAGGCCCGCGGGCATACATATACCCGTAGTATATTCACTGTCTAGGCACCTAGGGAGTGTTTAGGCAAGAGGCCCGCGGGCATACATATACCCGTAGTATATTCACTGTCTAGGCACCTAGGGAGTGCTTAGGCAAGAGGCCCGCGGGCATACATATACCCGTAGTATATTCACTGTCTAGGCACCTAGGGAGTGTTTAGGCAAGAGGCCCGCGGGCATACATATACCCGTAGTATATTCACTGTCTAGGCACCTAGGGAGTGTTTAGGCAAGAGGCCCGAGGGCATACATATACCCGTAGTATATTCACTGTCTAGGCACCTAGGGAGTGTTTAGGCAAGAGGCCCGCGGGCATACATATACCCGTAGTATATTCACTGTCTAGGCACCTAGGGAGTGCTTAGGCAAGAGGCCCGAAGGGCATACATATACCCGTAGTATATTCACTGTCTAGGCACCTAGGGAGTGCTTAGGCAAGAGGCCCGCGGGCATACATATACCCGTAGTATATTCACTGTCTAGGCACCTAGGGAGTGTTTAGGCAAGAGGCCCTGGGCATACATATACCCGTAGTATATTCACTGTCTAGGCACCTAGGGGAGTTTAGGCAAGAGGCCCGCGGGCATACATATACCCGTAGTATATTCACTGTCTAGGCACCTAGGGAGTGCTTAGGCAAGAGGCCCGCGGGCATACATATACCCGTAGTATATTCACTGTCTAGGCACCTAGGGAGTGCTTAGGCAAGAGGCCCGCGGGCATACATATACCCGTAGTATATTCACTGTCTAGGCACCTAGGGAGTGCTTAGGCAAGAGGCCCGAGGGCATACATATACCCGTAGTATATTCACTGTCTAGGCACCTAGGGAGTGCTTAGGCAAGAGGCCCGCGGGCATACATATACCCGTAGTATATTCACTGTCTAGGCACCTAGGGAGTGTTTAGGCAAGAGGCCCGCGGGCATACATATACCCGTAGTATATTCACTGTCTAGGCACCTAGGGAGTGTTTAGGCAAGAGGTCCGCGGGCATACATATACCTGTAGTATATTCACTGTCAAGGCACCTAGGGAGTGTTTAGGCAAGAGGCCCGCGGGCATACATATACCCGTAGTATATTCACTGTCTAGGCACCTAGGGAGTGTTTAGGCAAGAGGCCCGCGGGCATACATATACCTGTAGTATATTCACTGTCTAGGCACCTAGGGAGTGTTTAGGCAAGAGGCCCGCGGGCATACATATACCCGTAGTATATTCACTGTCTAGGCACCTAGGAGTGCTTAGGCAAGAGGCCCGCGGGCATACATATACCTGTAGTATATTCACTGTCTAGGCACCTAGGAGTGTTTAGGCAAGAGGCCCGCGGGCATACATATACCCGTAGTATATTCACTGTCTAGGCACCTAGGGAGTGTTTAGGCAAGAGGCCCGCGGGCATACATATACCCGTAGTATATTCACTGTCTAGGCACCTTGGGAGTGTTTAGGCAAGAGGCCCGAGGGCATACATATACCCGTAGTATATTCACTGTCTAGGCACCTAGGGAGTGATTAGGCAAGAGGCCCGCGGGCATACATATACCCGTAGTATATTCACTGTCTAGGCACCTAGGAGTGCTTAGGCAAGAGGCCCGAGGGCATACATATACCCGTAGTATATTCACTGTCTAGGCACCTAGGGAGTGCTTAGGCAAGAGGCCCGCGGGCATACATATACCCGTAGTATATTCACTGTCTAGGCACCTAGGGAGTGTTTAGGCAAGAGGCCCGCGGGCATACATATACCCGTAGTATATTCACTGTCTAGGCACCTAGGAGTGTTTAGGCAAGAGGCACGCGGGCATACATATACCCGTAGTATATTCACTGTCTAGACACCTAGGAGTGCTTAGGCAAGAGGCCCCGGGCATACATATACCCGTAGTATATTCACTGTCTAGGCACCTAGGGAGTGCTTAGGCAAGAGGCCCGCGGGCATACATATACCCGTAGTATATTCACTGTCTAGGCACCTAGGGAGTGCTTAGGCAAGAGGCCCGCGGGCATACATATACCCGTAGTATATTCACTGTCTAGGCACCTAGGGAGTGTTTAGGCAAGAGGCCCGCGGGCATACATATACCCGTAGTATATTCACTGTCTAGACACCTAGGGAGTGCTTAGGCAAGAGGCCCGCGGGCATACATATACCCGTAGTATATTCACTGTCTAGGCACCTAGGGAGTGCTTAGGCAAGAGGCCCGCGGGCATACATATACCTGTAGTATATTCACTGTCTAGGCACCTAGGGAGTGTTTAGGCAAGAGGCCCGCGGGCATACATATACCCGTAGTATATTCACTGTCTAGGCACCTAGGGAGTGTTTAGGCAAGAGGCCCGAGGGCATACATATACCCGTAGTATATTCACTGTCTAGGCACCTAGGGAGTGTTTAGGCAAGAGGCCCGCGGGCATACATATACCCGTAGTATATTCACTGTCTAGGCACCTAGGGAGTGTTTAGGCAAGAGGCACGCGGGCATACATATACCCGTAGTATATTCACTGTCTAGGCACCTAGGGAGTGCTTAGGCAAGAGGCCCGAGGGCATACATATACCCGTAGTATATTCACTGTCTAGGCACCTAGGGAGTGTTTAGGCAAGAGGCCCGCGGGCATACATATACCCGTAGTATATTCACTGTCTAGGCACCTAGGGAGTGCTTAGGCAAGAGGCCCGCGGGCATACATATACCCGTAGTATATTCACTGTCTAGGCACCTAGGGAGTGCTTAGGCAAGAGGCCCGCGGGCATACATATACCCGTAGTATATTCACTGTCTAGACACCTAGGGAGTGTTTAGGCAAGAGGCCCGCGGGCATACATATACCCGTAGTATATTCACTGTCTAGACACCTAGGGAGTGCTTAGGCAAGAGGCCCGCGGGCATACATAAACCCGTAGTATATTCACTGTCTAGACACCTAGGGAGTGCTTAGGCAAGAGGCCAGCGGGCATACATATACCCGTAGTATATTCACTGTCTAGGCACCTAGGGAGTGTTTAGGCAAGAGGCCCGAGGGCATACATATACCCGTAGTATATTCACTGTCTAGGCACCTAGGGAGTGTTTAGGCAAGAGGCCCGAGGGCATACATATACCCGTAGTATATTCACTGTCTAGACACCTAGGGAGTGATTAGGCAAGAGGCCCGCGGGCATACATATACCCGTAGTATATTCACTGTCTAGGCACCTAGGGAGTGATTAGGCAAGAGGCCCGCGGGCATACATATACCCGTAGTATATTCACTGTCTAGGCACCTAGGGAGTGCTTAGGCAAGAGGCCCGCGGGCATACATATACCCGTAGTATATTCACTGTCTAGGCACCTAGGGAGTGCTTAGGCAAGAGGCCCGCGGGCATACATATACCCGTAGTATATTCACTGTCTAGGCACCTAGGGAGTGCTTAGGCAAGAGGCCCGCGGGCATACATATACCCGTAGTATATTCACTGTCTAGGCACCTAGGGAGTGTTTAGGCAAGAGGCCCGAGGGCATACATATACCCGTAGTATATTCACTGTCTAGGCACCTAGGGAGTGCTTAGGCAAGAGGCCCGCGGGCATACATATACCCGTAGTATATTCACTGTCTAGGCACCTAGGGAGTGATTAGGCAAGAGGCCCATGGGCATACATATACCCGTAGTATATTCACTGTCTAGGCACCTAGGGAGTGCTTAGGCAAGAGGCCCGCGGGCATACATATACCCGTAGTATATTCACTGTCTAGGCACCTAGGGAGTGCTTAGGCAAGAGGCCCGCGGGCATACATATACCCGTAGTATATTCACTGTCTAGGCACCTAGGGAGTGTTTAGGCAAGACGCGGGCATACATATACCCGTAGTATATTCACTGTCTAGGCACCTAGGGAGTGTTTAGGCAAGAGGCCCGTGGGCTTACATATACCCGTAGTATATTCACTGTCTAGGCACCTAGGGAGTGATTAGGCAAGAGGCCCGCGGGCATACATATACCCGTAGTATATTCACTGTCTAGGCACCTAGGGAGTGATTAGGCAAGAGGCCCGCGGGCATACATATACCCGTAGTATATTCACTGTCTAGGCACCTAGGGAGTGTTTAGGCAAGAGGCCCGAGGGCATACATATACCCGTAGTATATTCACTGTCTAGGCACCTAGGGAGTGATTAGGCAAGAGGCCCGCGGGCATACATATACCCGTAGTATATTCACTGTCTAGGCACCTAGGGAGTGTTTAGGCAAGAGGCCCGAGGGCATACATATACCCGTAGTATATTCACTGTCTAGACACCTAGGGAGTGCTTAGGCAAGAGGCCCGCGGGCATACATATACCCGTAGTATATTCACTGTCTAGGCACCTAGGGAGTGTTTAGGCAAGAGGCCCGAGGGCATACATATACCCGTAGTATATTCACTGTCTAGGCACCTAGGGAGTGTTTAGGCAAGAGGCCCGAGGGCATACATATACCCGTAGTATATTCACTGTCTAGACACCTAGGGAGTGATTAGGCAAGAGGCCCGCGGGCATACATATACCCGTAGTATATTCACTGTCTAGGCACCTAGGGAGTGATTAGGCAAGAGGCCCGCGGGCATACATATACCCGTAGTATATTCACTGTCTAGGCACCTAGGGAGTGCTTAGGCAAGAGGCCCGCGGGCATACATATACCCGTAGTATATTCACTGTCTAGGCACCTAGGGAGTGCTTAGGCAAGAGGCCCGCGGGCATACATATACCCGTAGTATATTCACTGTCTAGGCACCTAGGGAGTGCTTAGGCAAGAGGCCCGCGGGCATACATATACCCGTAGTATATTCACTGTCTAGGCACCTAGGGAGTGTTTAGGCAAGAGGCCCGAGGGCATACATATACCCGTAGTATATTCACTGTCTAGGCACCTAGTGAGTGCTTAGGCAAGAGGCCCGCGGGCATACATATACCCGTAGTATATTCACTGTCTAGGCACCTAGGGAGTGATTAGGCAAGAGGCCCGCGGGCATACATATACCCGTAGTATATTCACTGTCTAGGCACCTAGGGAGTGCTTAGGCAAGAGGCCCGCGGGCATACATATACCCGTAGTATATTCACTGTCTAGGCACCTAGGGAGTGCTTAGGCAAGAGGCCCGCGGGCATACATATACCCGTAGTATATTCACTGTCTAGGCACCTAGGGAGTGTTTAGGCAAGAGGCCCGCGGGCATACATATACCCGTAGTATATTCACTGTCTAGGCACCTAGGGAGTGTTTAGGCAAGAGGCCCGTGGGCTTACATATACCCGTAGTATATTCACTGTCTAGGCACCTAGGGAGTGATTAGGCAAGAGGCCCGCGGGCATACATATACCCGTAGTATATTCACTGTCTAGGCACCTAGGGAGTGATTAGGCAAGAGGCCCGCGGGCATACATATACCCCAGTATATTCACTGTCTAGGCACCTAGGGAGTGTTTAGGCAAGAGGCCCGAGGGCATACATATACCCGTAGTATATTCACTGTCTAGGCACCTAGGGAGTGATTAGGCAAGAGGCCCGCGGGCATACATATACCCGTAGTATATTCACTGTCTAGGCACCTAGGGAGTGTTTAGGCAAGAGGCCCGAGGGCATACATATACCCGTAGTATATTCACTGTCTAGGCACCTAGGGAGTGTTTAGGCAAGAGGCCCGCGGGCATACATATACCCGTAGTATATTCACTGTCTAGGCACCTAGGGAGTGTTTAGGCAAGAGGCCCGCGGGCATACATATACCCGTAGTATATTCACTGTCTAGGCACCTAGGGAGTGCTTAGGCAAGAGGCCCGCGGGCATACATATACCCGTAGTATATTCACTGTCTAGGCACCTAGGGAGTGCTTAGGCAAGAGGCCCGCGGGCATACATATACCCGTAGTATATTCACTGTCTAGGCACCTAGGGAGTGCTTAGGCAAGAGGCCCGCGGGCATACATATACCCGTAGTATATTCACTGTCTAGACACACTAGGTAAGACCTGGGCGGACCAACCCCTGTATTTTGGTTAGGGCACCAGGTGGTGCTAAATTAGGTAAGTAGTGGGTAGGCAGGTAAGTTAGGAGAAGTTAGGTAAGTAGTGGTTAGGCAGGTAAGTTAGGAGAGGTTAGGTAAGTAGTGGTTAGGCAGGTAAGTTAGGAGAGGGTAGATAAGTAGTGGTTAAGCAGGTAAATTAGGAGAGGGTAGGTAAGTAGTGGTTAGGCAGGTAAGTTAGGAGAGGGTAGGTTAGGTAAGTAGTGGTTAGGCAGGTAAGTTAGGAGAGGGTAGGTTAGGTAAGTAGTGGTTAGGCAGGTAAGTTAGGAGAGGTTAGGTAAGTAGTGGTTAGGCAGGAGAGGTTAGGTAAGTAGTGGTTAGGCAGGTAAGTTAGGAGAGGGGGCTTGATATTTACTTTCTTTGCTTTGCTTCCATCCAGACCCTTTTCCCCACATTACCGTGTGAAGGAATACATTCCTAGTAAACTGTAAATTCTGTCTTTTGTCATCCTTACTCACATCTACATTACATACCTATTTCGCTTCAGGGGGAGTTGAGTTGTAGCAGGGTGTTGCGTTCCCTTTTCACAGAGGCGTGCGTAACACCCAGTAATATACAGAACAACAGGATATAACCCAGTAAAATACAGGATATAACCCAGTAATATACAGAACAACAGGATATAACCCAGTAATATACAGGATATAACCCAGTAATATACAGAACAACAGGATATAACCCAGTAATATACAGAACAACAGGATATAACCCAATAATATACAGGATATAACCCAGTAATATACAGGATATAACCCAGTAATATACAGAACAACAGGATATAACCCAGTAATATACAGGATATAACCCAGTAATATACAGGATATAACCCAGTAATATACAGAACAACAGGATATAACCCAGTAATATACAGAACAACAGGATATAACCCAGTAATATACAGGATATAACCCAGTAATATACAGAACCACAGGATATAACCCAGTAAGATATAGAACAGGATATAACCCAGTAATATACAGAACAACAGGATATAACCCAGTAATATACAGAACAGGATATAACCCAGTAATATACAGAACAACAGGATATAACCCAGTAATATACAGAACAGGATATAACCCAGTAATATACAGGATATAACCCAGTAATATACAGAACAACAGGATATAACCCAGTAATATACAGAACAACAGGATATAACCCAGTAATATACAGAACAGGCTATAACCCAGTAATATACCGAACAACAGGATATAACCCAGTAATATACAGAACAACAGGATATAACCCAGTAATATACAGGATATAACCCAGTAATATACAGAACAACAGGATATAACCCAGTAATATAAAGAACAACAGGATATAACCCAGTAATATACAGGATATAACCCAGTAATATACAGGATATAACCCAGTAAGATACAGAACAACAGGATATAACCCAGTAATATACAGAACAACAGGATATAACCCAGTAATATACAGGATATAACCCAGTAATATACAGGATATAACCCAGTAATATACAGAACAACAGGATATAACCCAGTAATATACAGAACAACAGGATATAACCCAGTAATATACAGAACAACAGGACATAACCCAGTAATATATACAGGATATAACCCAGTAATATACAGGATATAACCCAGTAAGATACAGAACAACAGGATATAACCCAGTAATATACAGAACAACAGGATTTAACCCAGTAATATACAGGATATAACCCAGTAATATACAGGATATAACCAGGTAATATACAGAACAACAGGATATAACCCAGTAATATACAGGATATAACCCAGTAATATACAGGATATAACCCAGTAATATACAGAACAACAGGATATAACCCAGTAATATACAGAACAACAGGATATAACCCAGTAATATACAGAACAACAGGACATAACCCAGTAATATATACAGGATATAACCCAGTAATATACAGGATATAACCCAGTAAGACACAGAACAACAGGATATAACCCAGTAATATACAGGATATAACCCAGTAATATACAGGATATAACCCAGTAATATACAGGATATGACCCAGTAAGATACAGAACAACAGGATATAACCCAGTAATATACAGAACAACAGGATTTAACCCAGTAATATACAGGATATAACCCAGTAATATACAGAACAACAGGATATAACCCAGTAATATACAGAAGAACAGGATATAACCCAGTAATATACAGAACAACAGGACATAACCCAGTAATATATACAGGATATAACCCAGTAATATACAGGATATAACCCAGTAAGACACAGAACAACAGGATATAACCCAGTAATATACAGGATATAACCCAGTAATATACAGAATAACAGGATATAACCCAGTAATATACATAACAACAGGATATAACCCAGTAAAATACAGAACAACAGGATATAACCCAGTAATATACAGAATAACAGGATATAACCCAGTAATATACAGAACAACAGAATATAACCCAGTAATATACAGAACAACAGGATATAACCCAGTAATATACAGGATATAACCCAGTAATATACAGAATAACAGGATATAACCCAGTAATATACAGAACAACAGGATATAACCCAGTAAAATACAGAACAACAGGATATAACCCAGTAATATACAGAATAACAGGATATAACCCAGTAATATACAGAACAACAGGATATAACCCAGTAATATACAGAACAACAGGATATAACCCAGTAATATACAGGATATAACCCAGTAATATACAGGATATAACCCAGTAATATACAGGATATAACCCAGTAAGATACAGAACAACAGGATATAACCCAGTAATATACAGAACAACAGGATATAACCCAGTAATATACAGGATATAACCCAGTAATATACAGGATATAACCCAGTAATATACAGAACAACAGGATATAACCCAGTAATATACAGAACAACAGGATATAACCCAGTAATATACAGGATATATCCCAGTAATATACAGGATATAACCCAGTAATATACAGGATATAACCCAGTAAGATACAGAACAACAGGATATAACCCAGTAATATACAGAACAACAGGATATAACCCAGTAATATACAGGATATAACCCAGTAATATACAGGATATAACCCAGTAATATACAGAATAACAGGATATAACCCAGTAATATACAGAACAACAGGATATAACCCAGTAATATACAGAACAACAGGACATAACCCAGTAATATATACAGGATATAACCCAGTAATATACAGGATATAACCCAGTAAGATACAGAACAACAGGATATAACCCAGTAATATACAGAACAACAGGATATAACCCAGTAATATACAGGATATAACCCAGTAATATGCAGGATATAACCCAGTAATATACAGGATATAACCCAGTAATATACAGAACAACAGGATATAACCCAGTAAAATACAGAACAACAGGATATAACCCAGTAATATACAGGATATAACCCAGTAATATGCAGGATATAACCCAGTAAAATACAGGATATAACCCAGTAATATACAGGATATAACCCAGTAATATACAGGATATAACCCAGTAATATACAGGATATAACCCAGTAATATACAGGATATAACCCAGTAATATACAGGATATAACCCAGTAATATACAGGATATAACCCAGTAATATACAGGATATAACCCAGTAATATACAGGATATAACCCAGTAATATACAGGATATAACCCAGTAATATACAGGATATAACCAAGTAATATACAGGATATAACCCAGTAAGATACAGAACAACAGGATATAACCCAGTAATATACAGAACAACAGGATATAACCCAGTAATATACAGGATATAACCCAGTAATATACAGAACAACAGGATATAACCCAGTAATATACAGAACAACAGGATATAACCCAGTAATATACAGGATATAACCCAGTAATATACAGGATATAACCCAGTAATATACAGGATATAACCCAGTAATATACAGGATATAACCCAGTAATATACAGGATATAACCCAGTAATATACAGGATATAACCCAGTAATATACAGGATATAACCCAGTAAGATACAGAACAACAGGATATAACCAGGTAATATACAGAACAACAGGATATAACCCAGTAATATACAGGATATAACCCAGTAATATACAGAACAACAGGATATAACCCAGTAATATACAGAACAACAGGATATAACCCAGTAATATACAGGATATAACCCAGTAATATACAGGATATAACCAGGTAATATACAGAACAACAGGATATAACCCAGTAATATACAGAACAACAGGATATAACCCAGTAATATACAGAACAACAGGATATAACCCAGTAATATACAGGATATAACCCAGTAATATACAGGATATAACCCAGTAATATACAGAACAACAGGATATAACCCAGTAATATACAGAACAACAGGATATAACCCAGTAATATACAGAACAACAGGACATAACCCAGTAATATATACAGGATATAACCCAGTAATATACAGGATATAACCCAGTAAGACACAGAACAACAGGATATAACCCAGTAATATACAGGATATAACCCAGTAATATACAGGATATAACCCAGTAAGATACAGAACAACAGGATATAACCCAGTAATATACAGAACAACAGGATATAACCCAGTAATATACAGAACAACAGGATATAACCCAGTAATATACAGAACAACAGGATAAAACCCAGTAATATACAGGATATAACCCAGTAATATACAGGACAACAGGATATAACCCAGTAAAATACGGGATATAACCCAGTAATATACAGAACAACAGGATATAACCGAGTAATATACAGGATATAACCCAGTAATATACAGAACAACAGGATATAACCCAGTAATATACAGGATATAACCCAGTAATATACAGAAGAACAGGATATAACCCAGTAATATACAGAACAACAGGATATAACCCAGTAATATACAGGATATAACCCAGTAATATACAGAAGAACAGGATATAACCCAGTAATATACAGAACAACAGGATATAACCCAGTAATATACAGGATATAACCCAGTAATATACAGGAGGATATAACCCAGTAATATACAGAACAACAGGATATAACCCAGTAATATACAGAACAACAGGATATAACCCAGTAATATACAGGATATAACCCAGTAATATACAGGATATAACCCAGTAATATACATAATAACAGGATATAACCCAGTAATATACAGAACAACAGGATAGGTAATATAACCCAGTAATATACAGAACAACAGGATATAACCCAGTAGGATATAACCCAGTAAGAACAGAACAACAGGATAAACCCAGTAATATACAGAACAACAGGATATAACCCATTAATATACAGAACAACAGGATATAACCCAGTAATATACAGGATATAACCCAGTAATATACAGAACAACAGGATATAACCGAGTAATATACAGGATATAACCCAGTAATATACAGAACAACAGGATATAACCCAGTAATATACAGGATATAACCCAGTAATATACAGAAGAACAGGATATAACCCAGTAATATACAGAACAACAGGATATAACCCAGTAATATACAGGATATAACCCAGTAATATACAGAAGAACAGGATATAACCCAGTAATATACAGAACAACAGGATATAACCCAGTAATATACAGGATATAACCCAGTAATATACAGAAGAACAGGATATAACCCAGTAATATACAGAACAACAGGATATAACCCAGTAATATACAGAACAACAGGATATAACCCAGTAATATACAGGATATAACCCAGTAATATACAGGATATAACCCAGTAATATACATAATAACAGGATATAACCCAGTAATATACAGAACAACAGGATATAACCCAGTAATATACAGGATATAACCCAGTAATATACAGAACAACAGGATATAACCCAGTAATATACAGGATATAACCCAGTAAGATACAGAACAACAGGATATAACCCATTAATATACAGAACAACAGGATATAACCCATTAATATACAGAACAACAGGATATAACCCAGTAATATACAGGATATAACCCAGTAATATACAGAACAACAGGATATAACCCAGTAATATACAGGATATAACCCAGTAATATACAGAACAACAGGTTATAACCCAGTAATATACAGGATATAACCCAGTAATATACAGGATATAACCAGGTAATATACAGAACAACAGGATATAACCCAGTAATATACAGAACAACAGGATATAACCCAGTAATATACAGGATATAACCCAGTAATATACAGGATATAACCCAGTAATATACAGAACAACAGGATATAACCCAGTAATATACAGAACAACAGGATATAACCCAGTAAGATACAGAACAACAGGATATAACCCAGTAATATACAGGATATAACCCAGTAATATACAGAACAACAGGATATAACCCAGTAATATACAGGATATAACCCAGTAATATACAGAACAACAGGATATAACCCAGTAATATACAGGATATAACCCAGTAATATACAGAACAACAGGATATAACCCAGTAATATACAGAACAACAGGATATAACCCAGTAATATACAGAACAACAGGATATAACCCAGTAAAATACAGAACAACAGGATATAACCCAGTAAGATACAGAACAACAGGACATAACCCAGTAATATACAGGATATAACCCAGTAATATACAGGATATAACCCAGTAATATACAGAATAACAGGATATAACCCAGTAATATACAGAACAACAGGATATAACCCAGTAAGATACAGAACAACAGGATATAACCCAGTAATATACAGAACAACAGGATATAACCCAGTAATATACAGGACAACAGGATATAACCCAGTAATATACAGGATATAACCCAGTAATATATAGGATATAACCCAGTAATATACAGAACAACAGGATATAACCCAGTAATATACAGAACAACAGGATATAACCCAGTAATATACAGGATTTAACCCAGTAATATACAGAACAACAGGATATAACCCAGTAATATACAGAACAACAGGATATAACCCAGTAATATACAGAACAACATGATATAACCCAGTAATATACAGGATATAACCCAGTAATATATAGGATATAACCCAGTAATATACAGAACAACAGGATATAACCCAGTAATATACAGAACAACAGGATATAACCCAGTAATATACAGGATTTAACCCAGTAATATACAGGATATAACCCAGTAATATACAGAACAACAGGATATAACCCAGTAATATACAGAACAACAGGATATAACCCAGTAGTATACAGAACAACAGGATATAACCCAGTAATATACAGGATATAACCCAGTAATATACAGGATATAACCCAGTAATATACAGGATATAACCCAGTAATATACAGAACAACAGGATATAACCCAGTAATAAACAGAACAACAGGATATAACCCAGTAATATACAGGATATAACCCAGTAATATACAGAACAACAGGATATAACCCAGCAATATACAGGATATAACCCAGTAATATACAGAACAACAGGATATAACCCAGTAATATACAGGATATAACCCAGTAATATACAGAACAACAGGATATAACCCAGTAATATACAGAACAACAGGATATAACCCAGTAATATACAGGATATAACCCAGTAATATACAGAACAACAGGATATAACCCAGTAATATACAGGATATAACCCAGTAAGATACAGAACAACAGGATATAACCCAGTAATATACAGAACAACAGGATATAACCCAGTAATATACAGGATATAATCCAGTAATATACAGGATATAACCCAGTAATATACAGAACAACAGGATATAACCCAGTAATATACAGAACAACAGGATATAACCCAGTAATATACAGGATATAACCCAGTAATATACAGGACAACAGGATATAACCCAGTAATATACAGGATATAACCCAGTAATATGCAGAAGAGGATATAACCAGGATGTCATAAGGTGAATGCACCAATTTGTAAGTCGCTCTGGATAAGAGCGTCTGCTAAATGACTTAAATGTAAATGTATAACCTATTTTTGCTAGCGCAGACTGGAATGTGTTCCGGGATTCATCCAATGGCATTGAGGAGTACACCACATCAGTCATTGGCTTCGTCATTAATTGCATTGATGACGTCACCCCCACAGTGACCGTAAATTAATATCCCAACCAGAATCCATGGATTTACAGGCAACATCCGCACTGAGACTTGTTAAGGATGTTGCGAATTTTCTTAGCTTTTTGTTAAAAATCACGCAACATTTCAGCGCCCTGCTATTCATGCCAGGAATATAGTACATTCATAGGGTTAGTGTGTGTGGATAGAAAACACTCAGACGTTTCCAAAACTGTTTAAATCACGCCTGTGGCATTTACAGAACGGGCATTTCATCGAAAAGTGCATGAAAATCTGTTCTCTGAAAATGGAAAAATATATCCTTCCGCCACTTCAGGCAATTGTTCAAAGTGAATCGAATTAAATAGCGCCGAGTTTACACTGCCTCCAGCTGCCACAGGTTGTCTAGAGTCATGTGATTTGATTCGCAATTGATTCTTGGTATAGCCCAAACAAGGGAACATCTTCCCTGATGACTCCGCCCGGATTTTCTGTCGACCTCTGGTCAGACATGTTTTTCTACAACGGCAAGATAAATATTTTAACATCGTTTCCTGATCCATTTATCGCTTATTAACGTGTACTAATACCTAAAGTTGCATTAGAAAAGTATTTCGAAGTGTTTTGTGAAAGTTTATCGTCGACTTTTTGATTTTTAAAAAACGACGTTACGTTATGAAATGCTAATTTTTCTCTCTTTACTCGCAGTATTCCGAGTTCGATATCTAGGCTATATATGGACCGATTTAATCAAAAAAAGACCCTAAATGATGTTTATGGGACATCTAGGAGTGCCAAGAAAGAAGCTCGTCAAAGGTAATGAATGCTTTATATTTTATTTCAGCCTTTTCGTTTGCGACGCTAACGCAAAATCTGTCGTTGGGTGACGTTGCAGTATTTTTGTAGGGTGCATGGTATCAGATAATAGCTTCTCATGAATTCCCCGAAAAGCATTTTACAAATCTGACTCGGTGAATAGATTCACAACGAGTGTAGCTTTAATTCAGTATATTGTATGTCAATTTTAATTAAAGTTTGAGTTTTATCAAAAACTATACGTGGTGCACTTGAAATTACCGCTGATTTGATCCCCAAAGCGGGACCACTTCTCTAACAAGTTTTAAAGAATAGAGCTGCCGCTTTCATGCTGTCCGACGATACATCAAACATTGAAAGCATCAATACAGGTCTAGCAGAGATAGGGGGCAGTATTCGGAAGTTCGGATAACTGACATGCACAAAGTAAACTGCCTGTTACTCAGGCCCAGAAACTAGGATATGCATATGATATGATATAGATATAGATATGCATGTAGTATTGGATAGAAAACACTCTGAAGTTTCTAAAACTGTTAAAATAATAGTATATCAAGTCAAATCAAAGTTTATTTGTCACGTGCACCGAATAAAACAGGTGTAAACCTTACAGTGAAATGCTTACTTACAGGCTCTAACCAATTTACCAAAAAAAGGTATGTGTGGGTGTGTCTTTGTGTAATGAAAAAAGAGTAGCAAGGCTACATACAGACACCTGTTAGTCGGGCTTACTGAGGTAGTATGTACATGTAGGTATTGTTAAAGTGACTATGCATATATGATGAACAGAGAGTAGCAGAAGCGTAAAAGAGGGGTTGGTGGGTGGTGGGACACAATGCAGATAGCCCGGTTAGCCAATGTGCGGGAGCACTTGTTGGTAGGGCCAATTTAGGTAGTATGTACATGAATGCATAGTTAAAGTTACTACGTATATAAGATAAACAGAGAGTAGCAGCAGCGTAAAAGAGGGGTTGGGGGGGCACACAATGCAAATAGTCCAGGTAACCAACCGTTGGTTACCTGTTCAGGAGTCTTATGGCTTGGGGGTAAAAACTGTTGAGAAACCTTCTTGTCCTAGACTTGGTACTCCGGTACCGCTTGCCATGCGGTAGTAGAGAGAACAGTCTATGACTGGGGTGGCTGGGGTCTTTGACAATTTTCAGGGCCTTCCTCTGACACCGCCTGGTGTAGAGGTCCTGGATGGCAGGCAGCTTTGCCCCAGTGATGTACTGGGCCGTACGCACTACCCATCTGAAGTGCCTTGTGGTCGGAGGCCGAGCAATTGCCGTACCAGGCAGTGATGCAACCGGTCAGGATGCTGTCGATGTTGCAGCTGTAGAACCTTTGAGGATCTCAGGACCAATGCCAAATCTTTTTAGTGTCCTGAGGGGGAATAGGCTTTGTCGTGCCCTCTTCACGACTGTCTTGGTGTGTTTGGACCAATCTAGTTTGTTGTTGATGTGGACATCAAGGAATTTGAAGCTCTCAACCTGCTCCACTACAGCCCTGTCTATGAGAAAGGGGACGTGCTTGGTGCTCCTTTTCCTGTTGTCCACAATCATCTCCTTAGTCTTGGTTACATTGAGGGATAGGTTGTTATTCTGGCACCACCCGGCCAGGACTCTGACCTCCTCCCTATAGTCTGTCTCGTCGTTGTCGGTGATCAGGCCTACCACTGTTGTGTCATCAGCAAACTTAATGATGGTGTTGGAGTCGTGCCTGGCCATGCAGTCGTGGGTGAACAGGGAGTGCAGGAGTGGACTGAGCACGCACCCCTGAGGAGCTCCTGTGTTGAGGATCAGCGTAGCAGATGTGTTGCTACCTACCTTCACCACCTGGGGGCGGCCTGTCAGGAAGTCCAGGATCCAGTTGCAGAGGGATGTGTTTAGTCCCAGGATCCTTAGCTTGGTGATGAGCTTTGAGGGTACTGGTGTTGATATGAGCCATTACCAGCCTTTCAAAGCACTTCATGGCTACGGACGTGAGTGCTACGGGTCTGTAGTCATTTAGACAGGTTGCCTTTGTTTTCTTGGGCACAGGGACTATGGTGGTCTGCTTGAAGCATGTTGGTATGACAGACTCAATCAGGGACATGTTGAAAATGTCAGTGAAGACACCTGCCAGTTGGTCAGCACATGCAGGGAGCACACTTCCTGGTAATCCGTCTGGCCCAGGAGCCTTGTGTATGTTCAAATCAAAATCAAATCACATTTATTTATATAGCCCTTCGTACATCAGCTGATATCTCAAAGTGCTGTACAGAAACCCAGCCTAAAACCCCAAACAGCAAGGAATGCAGGCGTAGAAGCACAGTGGCTAGGAAAAACTCCCTAGAAAGGCCAAAACCTAGGAAGAAACCTAGAGAGGAACCAGGCTATGTGGGGTGGCCAGTCCTCTTCTGGCTGTGCCGGGTGGAGATTATAACAGAACATGGCCAAGATGTTCAAATGTTCATAAATGACCAGCATGGTCGAATAATAATAAGGCAGAACAGTTGAAACTGGAGCAGCAGCACGGTCAGGTGGACTGAGGACAGCAAGGAGTCATCATGTCAGGTAGTCCTGGGGCATAGTCCTAGGGCTCAGGTCCTCCGAGAGAAAGAAAGAGAGAATTAGAGAGAGCATATGTGGGGTGGGTCCCTCTGGCGAGAGATTATAACAGAACAGAGAGTAATGTATGTTTTTCTTCATTTAGTCAGCCATATGTGGGGTGGCCATGGGGTTTTTTCCGGGGTGTCTTCTGGCTGTGAGGGGTTCTCAATGGAGATTATAACAGAACATGGCCAAGATGTTTTCAAATGTTCTATAAATGACCAGCATTTTGGTCTGACTCTAATTAAGGCAGAACAGTTGGAGGAAAACGTAACAATGGCCAAGATGTTCAAATGTTCATAAATGACCAACTGGAATAATAATAAGGCAGAACAGTTGAAACTGGAGCAGCAGCACGGCCAGGTGGACTGGGGACAGCAAGGAGTCATCATGTCAGGTAGTCCTGAGGCATGGTCCTAGGGCTCAGGTCCTCAGAGAGAGAGAAAGAAAGAGAGAAGGAGAGAATTAGAGAACGCACACATTAGAGAATTCACACAGGACACCGAATAGGACAGAAGTACTCCAGATATAACAAACTGACCCTAGCACCCCGACACATAAACTATTGCAGCATAAATACTGGAGGCTGAGACAGGAGGGGTCAGGAGACACTGATGTTTTGTGGTTTTCATTAAGTAGTATTATGTTCATAAGAGCCCCCCCCATCCAAAATAAGAGATTTTGAAAAAAATACAATTGTCTGTGTATATATACCTGTACCAAAGAGTTGTTCTGTATATTACAGCCATGTAGAGTTAACAAATCCGAAATAGGTTGTGTCCGAAATGGCACCCGCTTCCGTTTACGGTCCATTCGGAACGTATTCGAACCCCTTCACTTCTTCCACAATTTATAGTGTTCTTGGGATGTGGGGGTATGTTAACCTGTTTAAAGGTCTTACTCACGTCGGCTACGGAGATCGTGATCACAGTTGTCGGGGACATCTGATGCTCTCATTTATGCCTCAGAAATGCTTGTCTCGAAGCGAGCATAGAAGTGATTTAGCTTGTCTCGTAGGCTTGTGTCACTGGGCAGCTTGCGGCGGTGCTTCCCTTTGTAGTCTGTAATAGTTTGCAAGCCCTGCCACATCCGACGAGCGTCGGAGCCGGTTTAGTACGATTCTTAGCCCTGTATTGACGCTTGGCCTGTTTGATGGTTCGTCACAGGGTATAGCGGGATTTCTTGTAAGCTTCCGGGTTTTAGAGTCCCGCACCTTGAAAGCAGCAGCTCTACCCTTTAGCTCAGTGCGAATGTTGCCTGTAATCCATGGCTTCTGGTTGGGGTACGTACGTACAGTAACTATGGGGACAACGTCCTCAATGCACTTATTGATGAAACCAGTGACTGATGTGGTGTATTCCTCAATGTCATCGGAAGAATCCAGGGAACATGTTCCAGTCTGTGATAGCAAAGCAGTCTTGTAGTTTAGCATCTGCTTCATCTGACCATTTTTTTATAGACCGAGTCACTGGTGCTTCCTGCTATAATTTTAGCTTGTAAGCAGGAATCATGAGGTTAGAGTTGTGGTCGGATTTACCAAATGGAGGGAGGGCAAGGGAGAGCTTTGTTGCGTCTCTGTGTGTGGAGTACAGGTGATCTAGAATTTATTTTCCTCTGGTTGCACATTTAACATGTTGATAGAGATTTGGTAGAACTGATTTAAGTTTCCCTGCATTAAAGTCTCCAGCCACTAGGAGCGCCGCCTCTGGGTTAGTGGTTTCCTGTTGGCTTATTTCCTTATACAGCTGACTGAGTGCTGTCTTAGTGCCCGCATCTGTCTGTGGTGGTAAATAAACAGCCACGAAAAATATAGCTGAGAACTCTCTAGGCAAGTAGTGTGGCCTGCAGTTTATCACAATATACTTAACTTCAGGTGAGTAAAATCTAGAGACTTCCTTAGAAGTTACACATATGCACAGACCACCACCCCTCGTGTGCGGTTCTATCCTGCCGGTGCAGCGTGTATCCCGCTAGCTGAATATCCATGTCGTCATTCAGCCATGATTCTGTGAAGCATAGGATATTACAGTTTTATATGTTCCGTTGGTAGGATATTCGTGATCTTACCTCGTCTAGTTTATTGTCCAATGATTGCACGTTGGCGAGTAATATTGACGGTAACGACAGCTTTCCTAGTTGTCTTCTGCGGGTCCGGAAGAGGCATCCGGCTCTTCGTCCTCTGTGTCGCTTCCTCTTGCGAATAATTGGGATGTCTGCCCTGTAGGTTGTTTGGAGAATATCGTGTGAGTCCTGCTTGCTGCAGTTGTTGTTGTTGAATAAATCTTTGTCTACTCCAAGGTGAGTGATCACTGTCCTGATATCCAGAAGCTCTTTGTCTAATCCGAGGTGAGTGATCACTGTCCTGATATCCAGAGCTGGGTCCTAAAGGGTGCTGGTGGAGCTGGGTCCTAAAGGGTGTTGGTGGATCTGGGTCCTAAAGGGTGTTGGTGGAGCTGGTTCCTAAAGGGTGTTGGTGGAGCTGGGTCCTTAAGGGTGTTGGTGGAGTTGGTTCCTAAAGGGTGTTGATGGAGCTGGGTGCTAAAGGGTGCTGGTGGAGCTGGTTCCTAAAGGGTGTTGGTGGAGCTGGTTCCTAAAGGGTGTTGATGAAGCTGGTTCCTAAAGGGTGTTGATGGAGCTGGTTCCTAGAGGGTGCTGGTGGAGCTGGTTCCTAAAGGGTGCTGGTGGAGCTGGTTCCTAAAGGGTGCTGGTGGAGCTGGTTCCTAAAGGGTGTTGGTGGAGCTGGGTCCTAAAGGGTGTTGATGGAGCTGGTTCCTAAAGGGTTTTGGTGGAGCTGGGTCCTAAAGGGTGTTGGTGGAGCTGGGTCCTAAAGGGTGTTGGTGGAGCTGGTTCCTAAAGGGTGTTGGTGGAGCTGGTTCCTAAAGGGTGTTGGTGGAGCTGGTTCCTAAAGGGTGTTGGTGGAGCTGGTTCCTAAAGGGTGTTGGTGGAGCTGGGTCCTAAAGGGTGTTGGTGGAGCTGGTTCCTAAAGGGTGTTGGTGGAGCTGGGTCCTAAAGGGTGTTGGTGGAGCTGGTTCCTAAAGGGTGCTGGTGGAGCTGGGTCCTTAAGGGTGTTGGTGGAGCTGGTTCCTAAAGGGTGTTGATGGAGCTGGGTACTAAAGGGTGCTGGTGGAGCTGGTTCCTAAAGGGTGTTGGTGGAGCTGGTTCCTAAAGGGTGTTGATGAAGCTGGTTCCTAAAGGGTGTTGATGGAGCTGGTTCCTAGAGGGTGCTGGTGGAGCTGGTTCCTAAAGGGTGCTGGTGGAGCTGGTTCCTAAAGGGTGTTGGTGGAGCTGGGTCCTAAAGGGTGTTGATGGAGCTGGTTCCTAAAGGGTGTTGATGGAGCTGGTTCCTAGAGGGTGCTGGTGGAGCTGGTTCCTAAAGGGTGCTGGTGGAGCTGGTTCCTAAAGGGTGTTGGTGGAGCTGGGTCCTAAAGGGTGTTGATGGAGCTGGTTCCTAAAGGGTGTTGATGGAGCTGGTTGCTAAAGGGTGTTGATGGAGCTGGGTTCTAAAGGGTGCTGGTGGAGGTGGTTCCTAAAGGGTGTTGATGAAGCTGGTTCCTAAAGGGTGTTGATGGAGCTGGTTCCTAGAGGGTGCTGGTGGAGCTGGTTCCTAAAGGGTGCTGGTGGAGCTGGTTCCTAAAGGGTGTTGGTGGAGCTGGGTCCTAAAGGGTGTTGATGGAGCTGGTTCCTAAAGGGTGTTGATGGAGCTGGTTCCTAAAGGGTGTTGGTGGAGCTGGGTCCTAAAGGGTGTTGGTGGAGCGGGGTGCTAAAGGGTGTTGGTGGAGCTGGGTCCTAAAGGGTGCTGGTGGAGCTGGTTCCTAAAGGGTGTTGGTGGAGCTGGTTCCTAAAGGGTGTTGGTGGAGCTGGTTCCTAAAGGGTGCTGGTGGAGCTGGTTCCTAAAGGGTGTTGGTGGAGCTGGTTCCTAAAGGGTGTTGATGGAGATGGTTTCTAAAGGGTGTTGGTGGAGCTGGTTCCTAAAGGGTGTTGGTGGAGCTGGGTCCTAAAAGGTGTTGGTGGAGCTGGGTCCTAAAGGGTGCTGGTGGAGCTGGTTCCTAAAGGGTGTTGGTGGAGCTGGTTCCTAAAGGGTGTTGATGGAGCTGGGTCCTAAAGGGTGTTGGTGGAGCTGGTTCCTAAAGGGTGTTGGTGGAGCTGGTTCCTAAAGGGTGTTGATGGAGCTGGGTGCTAAAGGGCGTTGGTGGAGCTGGGTCCTAAAGGGTGTTGGTGGAGCTGGTTCCTAAAGGGTGTTGGTGGAGCTGGTTCCTAACGGGTGTTGGTGGAGCTGGTTCCTAAAGGGTGTTGGTGGAGCAGGGTCCTAAAGGGTGTTGGTGGAGCTGGTTCCTAAAGGGTGTTGGTGGAGCTGGGTACTAAAGGGTGTTGGTGGAGCTGGGTCCTAAAGGGTGTTGGTGGAGCTGGGTCCTAAAGGGTGCTGGTGGAGCTGGTTCCTAAAGGGTGTTGGTGGAGCTGGTTCCTAAAGAGTGTTGGTGGAGCTGGTTCCTAAAGGGTGCTGGTGGAGCTGGTTCCTAAAGTGTGTTGGTGGAGCTTGTTCCTAAAGGGTGTTGGTGGAGCTGGTTCCTAAAGGGTGCTGGTGGAGCTGGTTCCCAAAGGGTGTTGGTGGAGCTGGTTCCTAAAGGGTGTTGGTGGAGCTGGGTCCTAAAGGGTGTTGGTGGAGCTGGGTCCTAAAGGGTGTTGGTGGAGCTGGTTCCTAAAGGGTGTTGGTGGAGCTGGGTGTCTGACAGGAGGGAGATAATCACAAAGAAAGAAAAAGCGACAATTCAGTTATTAAAATTTGTGATGATTTGCCTCGGGGGAGTCTCGTCATGTTGCCTACCAGGAATTATCATACTATTACTGTGTAATCCAGTCTGATTTACCTAGTTGCAAGGGTGTGAAGTTCTTAAGTAAACATACTTTACAGTAATACTTAATTAGTTATTTTGGTTATCTGTACTTTACTATTTATATTTTTGACAACTTTTACTTTTACTTCACTATATTCCTAAAGCAAATGATATACTTTTTACTCCATACATGTTTTCCCTGACACCCAAATGTACATTTTGAATGCTTTGCAGGACTGGCTCCCCTGCCTGTTCGGGTGGTGCTCGGCGATCGTCGTCACAGGCCTACTAGCCGCCACCGATCCCTTTTCTGTTAGTTTAGTCTTATGAGTTGCACATGTTCCTATTTGTGTTTCTTGATTTGCTTACCTATTTAAGGTTGTGAAGCCCCCCCTTGTTTGTGCGGGATTATTTTGTGTTCACCTTCCACCACTCCCTTTCACCACTCCCTTCCACCACCCTTCCACCGCTCCCTTCCACCACTCCCTTCCACCACTCCCTTCCACCACCCTTCCACCACTCTCTTCCACCACCCTTCCACCACTCCCTTCCACCACCCTGCCAACACTCCCTTCCACCACCTTTCCACCACTCCCTTCCACCACTCCCTTCCACCACTCCCTTCCACCACTCCCTCCCACCACTCCCTTCCACCACTCCCTTCCACCACACCCTTCCACCACTCCCTTCCACCACACCCTGCCACCACTCCTTCCCACCACCTTTCCACCACTCTCTTCCACCACACCCTTCCACCACTCCTTTTCCACCACCCTTCCACCCTCCTTCCACCACCCTTCCACCACTCCCTTCCACCACACCCTTCCACCTTCCACCACTCCTTTCCACCACCCTTCCACCACTCCCTTCCACCACTCCCTTCCACCACACCCTGCCACCACTCCCTTCCACCACCTTTCCACCACTCCCTTCCACCACACCCTTCCACCACTCCTTTCCACCACCCTTCCACCGCTCCCTTCCACCACACCCTTCCACCACTCCCTTCCACCACACCCTTCCACCACACCCTTCCACCACTCCCTTCACCACCCATCCACTACTCCTTCCACCTTCCCTCCCACCACCCTTCCACCACTCCCTTCCACCGCTCTTTTCCACCTCTCTTCCACCACCCTTCCACCACTCCCTTCCACCACTCCCTCCCACCACTCCCTTCCACCGCTCCCTTCCACCGCTCTCTTCCACCAATCTTCCACCACCCATCCACTACTCCCTTCCACCACTCCCTTCCACCACTCCCTCCCACCACCCTTCCACCACTCCCTTCCACCGCACTCTTCCACCTCTCTTCCACCACCCCTCCTTTCACCACTCCTTCCACCAGCCTTCCACCACTCCCTCCCACCACTCCTTCCACCACTCCCTTCCACCACTCCCTTCCACTACTCCCTTCCACCACCCTTCCACCACTCTTCCACCACCCATCCACTACTCCCTTCCACCACCCTCCCACCACTCCCTTCCACCACTCCCTTCCACCACTCCCTTTCACCACTCCCTTCCACCACTCCCTCCCACCACTCCCTTTCACCACTCCCTTCCACCACTCCCTTCCACCACCCTCCCACCACTCCCTTCCACCACTCCCTTCCACCACACCCTTCCACCACTCCCTTCCACCACTCCCTTTCACCACTCCCTTCCACCACCCTTCCACCCCCCCACCACTCCCCTTCCACCCTTCCACCACTCCCTTCCACCACCCTTCCACCACTCCCTCCACCACTCCCTTCCACCACTCCCTTCCACTACTCCCTTCCACCACCCTCCCACCACTCCCTTCCACCACTCCCTTCCACCACTCCTTCCACCACCCATCCACTACTCCCTTCCACCACCCTCCCACACTCCCTTCCACCACTCCCTTCCACCACTCCCTTTCACCACTCCCTTCCACCACTCCCTTCCACCACCCTTCCACCACTCTTCCACCACCCATCCAATACTCCCCTCCCACCACTCCCTTCCACCACTCCCTTCCACCCTCCCTTTCACCACCCTTCCACCACTCCTTCCACCACCCTTCCACCACTCCTTCCACCACCCTTCCACCACTCCCTTCCACCACTCCCTTCCACCACTCCCTTCCACCACTCCCTTCCATCACCCTCCCACCACTCCCTTCCACCACTCCCTTCCACCACACCCTTCACCACCCTCCCACCACTCCCTTCCACCACTCCCTTCCACCACTCCCTTCCACCACCCTCCCACCACTCCCTTCCACCACTCCCTTCCACCACCCTCCCACCACTCCCTTCCACCACTCCCTTTCACCCTTCCACCACTCCCTTCCACCACCCTCCCACCACTCCCTTCCACCACTCCCTTCCACCACTCCCTTCCACCACCCTCCCACCACTCCCTTCCACCACCCCTTTCACCACACTCCACCACTCCCTTTCACCACACTCCCACCACTCCCTTCCACCACTCCCTCCCACCACTCCCTTCCACCACTCCCTTCCACCACTCCCTTCCACCACTCCCTTCCACCACCACTCCTTCCACCACCCTTCCACCACCCCACCATCCCTTCCACCACTCCTTCCACCACCCTCCACCACTCCCTTCCACCACTCCCTTCCACCACTCCCTTCCACCACTCCCTTCCATCACCCTCCCACCACTCCCTTCCACCACTCCCTTCCACCCTCCTTCCACCACCCTCCCACCACTCCCTTCCACCACTCCCTTCCACCACTCCCTTCCACCACCCTCCCACCACTCCCTTCCACCACTCCCTTCCACCACTCCCTTCTTTCACCACCCTCCCACCACTCCTTCCACCACCCTTCCACCACCCTCCCACCACTCCCTTCCACCACTCCCTTCCACCACTCCCTTCCACCACCCTTCCACCACCCCTTCCACCCTCCCCTCCCACCACTCCCTTCCACCACTCCTCCCACCACTCCCTTCCACCACTCCCTTCCACCACCCCTTCCACCACTCCCCTTTCCACCCTCCCACTCCCTTCCACCACTCCCTTCCACCACCCTCCCACCACTCCCTTCCACCACTCCCTTCCACCACTCCTTTCACCACTCCCACCACTCCTTCCACCACTCCCTTCCACCACTCCCTTCCACCACCCTCCCACCACTCCCTTCCACCACTCCCTTCCACCACTCCCTTCCACCACTCCCTTCCATCACTCCCTTCCACCACTCCTTCCACCACTCCCTTCCACCACTCCCTTTCACCACCCTCCCACCACTCCCTTCCACCACTCCCTTCCACCACTCCCTTCCACCACCCTCCCACCACTCCCTTCCACCACTCCCTTCCACCACCCTCCCACCACTCCCTTCCACCACTCCCACCACCCTTCCACCACTCCCTTCCACCACCCTCCCACCACTCCCTTCCACCACTCCCTTCCACCACTCCTTCCACCACCCTCCCACCACTCCCTTCCACCACCCCCTTTCACCACACTCCCACCACTCCCTTTCACCACCTCCCACCACTCCCTTCCACCACTCCCTCCCACCACTCCCTTCCACCACTCCCTTCCACCACTCCTTCCACCACTCCCTTTCACCACCCTCCCACCACTCCTTCCACCACTCCCTTCCACCACCCTCCCACCACTCCCTTCCACCACTCCTTCCACCACCCTCCCACCACTCCCTTCCACCACTCCCTTCCACCACTCCCTTCCACCACTCCCTTCATCACCCTCCCACCACTCCCTTCCACCACTCCCTTCCACCACTCCCTTTCACCACCCTCCCACCACTCCCTTCCACCACTCCCTTCCACCACTCCCTTCCACCACCCTCCACCACTCCCTTCCACCACTCCCTTCCACCACTCCCTTCCACCACTCCCTTTCACCACCCTTCCACCACTCCCTTCCACCACTCCCTTCCACCACCCTCCCACCACTCCTTCCACTTCCACTCCCTTCCACCACCCTCCCACCACCCTTCCACCACTCCCTTTCACCACACTCCACCACTCCCTTCCACCACTCCCTCCCACCACTCCCTTCCACCACTCCCTTCCACCACCCTTCCACCACTCCCTTTCACCACCCTCCCACCACTCCCTTCCACCACTCCCTTCCACCACCCTCCACCACTCCTTCCACCACTCCCTTTCACCACTCCCTTCCACCACTCCTTCCACCACCCTCCCACCACTCCCTTCCACCACTCCCTTCCACCACTCCCTTTCACCACTCCCTTCCACCACCCTCCACCACTCCCTTCCACCACTCCCTTCCACCACCCTCCACCACTCCCTTCCACCACTCCCTTCCACCACTCCCTTCCACCACTCCTTTCCACCACTCCTTTCACCACTCCTTCCACCACTCCCTTCCACCACTCCCTTCCACCACTCCCACCACTCCTTCCACCACTCCCTTTCACCCCTCCCTTCCACCACTCCTTCCACCACTTCCACCACCCACCACTCCCTTCCCACCACTCCCTTCCACCACTCCCTTCCACTACTCCCTTCCACCACCCTCCCACCACTCCCTTCCACCACTCCCTTCCACCACTCCCTCCACCACCCATCCACCTCCCTTCCACCACCCTCCCACCACCCTTCCACCACTCCCTTCCACCACTCCCTTTCACCACCCTTCCACCACTCCTTCCACCACCCTTCCACCACTCTTCCCCACCCACCACTCCCTCCCACCACTCCCTTCCACCACTCCCTTCCACCACTCCCTTTCACCACTCCCTTCCACCACTCCCTTCCACCACTCCCTTCCACCACTCCTTCCACCACCCTCCCACCACTCCCTTCCACCACTCCCTTCCACCACTCCTTCCACCACTCCCTTCCATCACCCTCCCCACCTTCCACCACTCCTTCCACCACCCCCTTTCACCACCCTCCCACCACTCCCTTCCACCACTCCCTTCCACCACTCCTTCCACCACCCTCCACCACTCCTTCCACCACTCCCTTCCACCACCCTCCCACCACTCCCTTCCACCACACCCTTCCACCACTCCCTTCCACCACCCTCCCACCACTCCCTTCCACCACTTCCACCCTCCTTCACCACACCCCTCCCTTCCACCACCCCCTTTCCACCACTCCCTTCACCACCTCCCACCACTCCCTTCCACCACTCCCTCCCACCACTCCCTTCCACCACCCCCTTCCACCACTCCTTCCACCACTCCCTTCACCACCCTCCCACCACTCCCTTCCACCACTCCCTTCACCACCCTCCCACCACTCCCTTCCACCACTCCCTTCCACCACTCCCTTCCACCACCCTCCCACCACTCCCTTCCACCACTCCCTTCCACCACTCCTTCCACCACTCCTTCCATCACCCTCCACCACCCTTCCACCACTCCCTTCCACCACTCCCTTTCACCACCCTCCCACCACTCCCTTCCACCACTCCCTTCCACCACTCCCCTTCCACCACCCTCCCACCACTCCCTTCCACCACTCCCTTCCACCACTCCCTTCCACCACTCCTTTCACCACCCTCCCACCACTCCTTCCACCACTCCTTCCACCACCCTCCCACCACTCCCCTTCCACCACTCCCTTCCACCACTCCCTTCCACCACCCTCCACCACTCCCTTCCACCACTCCCTTTCACCACTCCCACCACTCCCTTCCACCACTCCCTCCCACCCTCCTTCCACCACTCCCTTCCACCACTCCCTTTCACCACCCTCCCACCACTCCCTTCCACCACTCCCTTCCACCACCCTCCCACCACTCCCTTCCACCACTCCCTTCCACCACTCCCTCCCTTCCACCACCCTCCCACCACTCCCTTCCACCACTCCCTTCCACCACTCCCTTTCACCACTCCCTTCCACCACCCTCCCACCACTCCCTTCCACCACTCCCTTCCACCACCCTCCCACCACTCCCTTCCACCACTCCCTTCCACCACTCCCTTCCACCACTCCTTTCACCACTCCCTTCCACCACTCCCTTCCACCACTCCCTTCCACCACTCCCATCCACCACTCCCTTCCACCACTCCCTTTCACCACTCCCTTCCACCACTCCCTTCCACCACTCTTCCACCACCCATCCACTACTCCCTTCCACCACTCCCACCACCCCTTCCACCACTCCCTTCCACCACTCCCTTTCACCACTCCCTTCCACCACTCCCTTCCACCACTCCCTTCCACCACTCCCTTCCACCACCCTCCCACCACTCCCTTCCACCACTCCCTTCCACCACTCCCTTTCACCACTCCCTTCCACCACCCTCCCACCACTCCCTTCCACCACTCCCTTCCACCACTCCCTTCCACCACTCCCTTTCACCACTCCCTTCCACCACTCCCTTTCACCACTCCCTTCCACCACCCTCCCACCACTCCCTTTCACCACTCCCTTCCACCACCCTCCCACCACTCCCTTCCACCACTCCCTTCCACCACTCCCTTCCAAGACTCCCTAGTTGTTGAAGTGTTGTGGGAGTCTATCAAAATGTATTAGCCCCATCCTCTCTGGGAATGGCACTGCATGCTGCTGATCTCTGTGACTCGTCAGATGGGGTAAACTATCATGGATTACAAAGGGAAACCCAGCAGTGTACTGTCCAGAGACGCGAGTCCACCAGACAAGCTATATACCTTCTACATTCTATATACTTCTACTTCGAGCCAAGCGTCACTGAACTATGCAGGAGAGCACCGACCGTGTGATCACTCTCTCTGTTTCCGATGTGAGTAAGACCTTTAAAACAGGTTAACATTCAAAAGGCAGTAGACCAGACAGATTATCAGGACCTGTACTCAGAGCATGCACTAACCAGCTGGCAAGTGTCTTCACTGACATTTTCAACATCTCCCTGTCTGAGTCTGTGATACCAACATATTTCAAGCAGACCATAATAGTCTCTGTGCCCAAGAACACTAAGGTAACCTATCTAAATGACTACCGACCCGTAGCACTCACATCTGTAGCCTTAAAGGGCTCTGAAAGGCTGGTCAAGGCTCACATCATCCCAGGCACCCTGGACCCACTCCAATTTGCATACCGCCCCAACAGATCCACAGATGATGCAATCTCTATGGCACTCCACACTGCCCTTTCACACCTGGACAAAAGGAACACCTATGGGAGAATGCTATTCATTGACTATAGCTCAGCGTTCAACACAATAGTGCCTACGAAGCTCATCACTAAGCTAAGGATCATGGGACTAAACACCTCCCTCTACAACTGGATCCTAGACTTCCTGATTGGCTGCCCCCCCAGGTGGTAAGGGTAGGCAACAACACATCCACCACGCTGATCCTCAACACGGGGACCCCTCAGGGGTGCGTGCTCAGTCCCCTCCTGTGCTCCTTGTCTAATCAAGATTGCGTTGCCGCGCACGACTCAAACACCATCATTACGTTTACCGACGACTGATCACCGACAACGACGAGACAGCCTACAGGGAGGAGGTCAGGGACCTGGCAGTGTGGTGCCATGACAACAACTTCTCCCTCAACGATGAGACAGCCTACAGGGAGGAGGTCAGGGACCTGGCAGTGTGGTGCCATGACAACAACTTCTCCCTCAACGACGAGACAGCCTACAGGGAGGAGGTCAGGGACCTGGCAGTGTGGTGCCATGACAACAACTTCTCCCTCAACGATGAGACAGCCTACAGGGAGGAGGTCAGGGACCTGGCAGTGTGGTGCCATGACAACAACCTCTCCCTCAACGACGAGACAGCCTACAGGGAGGAGGTCAGGGACCTGGCAGTGTGGTGCCATGACAACAACCTCTCCCTCAACGACGAGACAGCCTACAGGGAGGAGGTCAGAGACCTGGGAGTGTGGTGCCATGACAACAACCTCTCCCTCAACGACGAGACAGCCTACAGGGAGGAGGTCAGGGACCTGGCAGTGTGGTGCCATGACAACAACCTCTCCCTCAACGACGAGACAGCCTACAGGGAGGAGGTCAGAGACCTGGCAGTGTGGTGCCATGACAACAACCTCTCCCTCAACGCCAGTAAGACCGAGGAGCTGATCGTAGACGACAGGTAATGGAGGGCAGAGCAAGAACCATAATAGTTAACCAATAGCTAGCCAGAATATCTGCATTGACCCTTTTTGACTCTTTTGCCTCATCAGATACACTGCTCCTGTTAACCTCATAGCGGAGACCTTGGGGAAACAAGATAAAGTGTCCGTTCATTCCTGTCGCATTCACAGCCATATAAGGCGATCATGGAAAACGTAGCCTCAAAAATCCCGTTCATTTCCTGGTCGGTCATACATCTTGGTTTTGCCCGAAACATTTGTTCTAAGGGACTCACAGTGAAAATCTTTGCAGTTCTGGAAACGTAAGAGTCTCTTCTTTCCAAAACTATCAATTCCAAGCATATTCGAGCATCTTTTCGTGACAAAATATTGCGCTTAAAACGGGCACGTCTTTTTATCCAAAAAATGAAATACTGCCCCTAGAGTACTAACAGGTTAAGGATCTATATTGTTGCCATATATGTACCTATCTACCTCCACTACCTCGTAACCCTCCACCTCGACTCTCATTGTCTTTTTATTTAAAAAAATATTTTTCCTAATATTTACATTTTTTTTCTCTGTTGGGAAGTAAGCATTTCACTGTTAGTCTATACATGTTGTTTATGAATCATGTGACAAATACAATTTGATTTGATAGACAGAGCCAGAAAGAAATGGAGACAAATAGAGGAGAGGGAGGAGTGACAGAGTGTAAAGTTGGGTCCTGTTAAACACTTCATCATTTAGTCTGAGACGAGGAGAAGCGAAGGAGAGAGGAGAGTGGGAGAGTGGGAGAGAGGGAGAGGGAGCACGAGACAGGATAGAAGCCCGGCAGGGGACAGAGGGAGAGTGGGAGAGAGGAGAGGGAGGACGAGACAGTATAGAAGCCCGGCAGGGGACAGAGGGAGAGTGGGAGAGAGGGAGAGGGAGCACGAGACAGGATAGAAGCCCGGCAGGGGACAGAGGGAGAGTGGGAGAGAGGAGAGGGAGCACGAGACAGTATAGAAGCCCGGCAGGGGACAGAGGGAGAGAGGAGAGGGAGCATGAAAGAGGAGAGAGGAGAGAGAAGAAGGAGCATGAAGAGGAGAGAGGAAAGGGAGCACGACAGAGGACACAGGAGAGGGAGCATGAAGAGGAGAGAGGAGAGGGATCATGAAGAGGAGAGAGGAGAGGGATCATGAAGAGGAGAGAGGAGAGGGAGCATGACAGAGGAGAGAGGCGAGGGATCATGAAGAGGAGAGAGGAGAGGGAGCATGAAAGAGGAGAGAGGAGAGAGGAGAGGGAGCATGAAGAGGAGAGTGGAAAGGGAGCATGAAAGAGGAGAGAGGAGAGAGGAGAGGGAGCATGAAGAGGAGAGAGGAAAGGGAGCATGAAAGAGGAGAGAGGAGAGAGGGGAGGGAGCATGAAGAGGAGAGAGGAAAGGGAGCATGACAGAGGAGAGCGGAGAGGGATCATGAAGAGGAGAGAGAGGGAGCATGACAGAGGAGAGAGTAGAGGGAGCATGAAAGAGGAGAGAGTAGAGGGAGCATGACAGAGGAGAGAGGAGAGGGAGCATGAAGAGGAGAGAGGAGAGGGAGCATGACAGAGGAGAGAGTAGAGGGAGCATGAAGAGGAGAGAGCAGAGGGAGCATGAAGAGGAGAGAGGAAAGGGAGCATGACAGAGGAGAGAGGAGAGGGAGCATGACAGAGGAGAGAGGAGAGGGAGCATGAAGAGGAGAGAGGAGAGGGATCATGAAGAGGAGAGAGGAGAGGGAGCATGACAGAGGAGAGAGGAGAGGGAGCATGAAGAGGAGAGAGGAGAGGGATCATGGCAGAGGAGAGAGTAGAGGGAGCATGAAGAGGAGAGAACAGAGGGAGCATGAAGAGGAGAGAGGAAAGGGAGCATGACAGAGGAGAGAGGAGAGGGAGCATGACAGAGGAGAGAGGAGAGGGAGCATGAAGAGGAGAGAGGAGAGGGATCATGAAGAGGAGAGAGGAGAGGGAGCATGACAGAGGAGAGAGGAGAGGGAGCATGAAGAGGAGAGAGGAGAGGGATCATGAAGAGGAGAGTGGCGAGGGATCATGAAGAGGAGAGAGGAGAGGGAGCATGAAGAGGAGAGAGGAGAGGGATCATGAAGAGGAGAGAGGAGAGGGATCATGAAGAGGACATTTAACATTTAAGTCATTTAGCAGACGCTCTTATCCAGAGCGACTTACAAATTGGTGCTTTCACCTTATGACATCCAGTGGAACAGCCACTTTACAATAGTGCATCTAGGTCTTTTAAGGGGGGGGGGAGAAGGATTACTTATCCTATCCTAGGTATTCCTTAAAGAGGTGGGGTTTCAGGTGTCTCCGGAAGGTGGTGATTGACTCCGCTGTCCTGGCCGTGAGGGAGTTTGTTCCACCATTGGGGGCCAGAGCAGAACAGTTTTGACTGGGCTGAGGGAACTGTACTTCCTCAGTGGTAGGGAGCGAGCAGGCCAGAGGTGGATGAACGCAGTGCCCTTGTTTGGGTGTAGGGCCTGATCAGAGCCTGGAGGTAGTGAGGTGCCGTTCCCCTCACAGCTCCGTAGGCAAGCACCATGGTCTTGTAGCGGATGCGAGCTTCAACTGGAAGCCAGTGGAGAGAGCGGAGGAGCGGGGGTGACGTGAGAGAACTTAGGAAGGTTGAACACCAGACGGGCTGCGGCGTTCTGGATGAGTTGTAGGGTTTAATGGCACAGGCAGGGGAGCCCAGCCAACAGCGAGTTGCAGTAATCCAGACGGGAGATGACAAGTGCCTGGATTAGGACCTGCGCCGCTTCCTGTGTGAGGCAGGGTCGTACTCTGCGGATGTTGTAGAGCATGAACCTACAGGAACGGGCCACCGCCTTGATGTTATTTGAGAACGACAGGGTGTTGTCCAGGATCACGCCAAGGTTCTTAGCGCTCTGGGACGAGGACACAATGGAGTTGTCAACCGTGATGGCGAGATCATGGAACGGGCAGTCCTTCCCCGGGAGGAAGAGCAGCTCCGTCTTGCCGAGGTTCAGCTTGAGGTGATGATCCGTCATCCACACTGATATGTCTGCCAGACATGCAGAGATGCGGTCGCCACCTGGTCGTCAGAAGGGGAAAGAGAAGATTAATTGTGTGTCGTCTGCATAGCAATGATAGGAGAGACCATGTGAGGTCATGACAGAGCCAAGTGACTTGGTGTATAGCGAGAATAGGAGAGGGCCTAGAACAGAGCCCTGGGGGACACCAGTGGTGAGAGCACGTGGTGAGAGACGGATTCTCGCCACGCCACCTGGTAGGAGCGACCTGTCAGGTAGGACGCAATCCAAGCGTGGGCCGCGCCGGAGATGCCCAACTCGGAGAGGGTGGAGAGGAGGATCTGATGGTTCACAGTATCGAAGGCAGCCGATAGGTCTAGAAGGATGAGAGCAGAGGAGAGAGAGTTAGCTTTAGCAGTGCGGAGCGCCTCCGTGATACAGAGAAGAGCAGTCTCAGTTGAATGACTAGTCTTGAAACCTGACTGATTTGGATCAAGAAGGTCATTCTGAGAGAGATAGCGGGAGAGCTGGGCAAGGACGGCACGTTCAAAGAGTTTTGGAGAGAAAAGAAAGAAGGGATACTGGTCTGTAGTTGTTGACATCGGAGGATCGAGTGTAGGTTTTTTCAGAAGGGGTGCAACTCGCTCTCTTGAAGACGGAGGGACGTAGCCAGCGGTCAGGGATGAGTTGATGAGCGAGGTGAGGTAAGGGAGAAGGTCACCGGAGATGGTCTGGAGAAGAGAGGAGGGATAGGGTCAAGCGGGCAGGTTGTTGGGCGGCCGGCCGTCACAAGACGTGAGATGTCATCTGGAGAGAGAGGGAGAAAGAGGTCAGAGCACAGGGTAGGGCAGTGTGAGCAGAACCAGCGGTGTCGTTTGACTTAGCAAACGAGGATCGGATGTCGTCGACCTTCTTTTCAAAATGGTTGACGAAGTCATCTGCAGAGAGGGAGGAGGGGGGAGGGGAGGAGGATTCAAGAGGGAGGAGAAGGTGGCAAAGAGCTTCCTAGGGTTAGAGGCAGATGCTTGGAATTTAGAGTGGTAGAAAGTGGCTTTAGCAGCAGAGACAGAGGAGGAAAATGTAGAGAGGAGGAGGGAGTGAAAGGATGCCAGGTCTGCAGGGAGGCGAGTTTTCCTCCATTTCCGCTCGGCTGCCCGGAGCCCTGTTCTGTGAGCTCGCAATGAGTAGTCGAGCCACGGAGCGGGAGGGGAGGACCGAGCCGGCCTGGAGGATAGGGGACATAGAGAGTCAAAAGATGCAGAAAGGGAGGAGAGGAGGGTTGAGGAGGCAGAATCAGAGATAGGTTGGAGAAGTTTTGAGCAGAGGGAAGAGATGATAGGATGGAAGAGGAGAGAGTAGCGGGGAGAGAGAGCAAAGGTTGGGACGGCAATACCATCCGAGTAGGGGCAGTGTGGGAAGTGTTGGATGAGAGCGAGAGGGAAAAGGATACAAGGTAGTGGTCGGAGACTTGGAGGGGAGTTGCAATGAGGTTAGTGGAGGAACAGCATCTAGTAAAGATGAGGTCGAGCGTATTGCCTGCCTTGTGAGTAGGGGGGGAAGGTGAGAGGGTGAGGTCAAAAGAGGAGAGGAGTGGAAAAGAAGGAGGCAGAGAGGAATGAGTCAAAGGTAGACGTGGGGAGGTTAAAGTCGCCCAGAACTGTGAGAGGTGAGCCGTCCTCAGGAAAGGAGCTTATCAAGTCATCAAGCTCATTGATGAACTCTCCGAGGGAACCTGGAGGGCGATAAATGATAAGGATGTTAAGCTTGAAAGG
Source organism: Oncorhynchus nerka (assembly GCF_034236695.1). Taxonomy (NCBI): domain Eukaryota; kingdom Metazoa; phylum Chordata; class Actinopteri; order Salmoniformes; family Salmonidae; genus Oncorhynchus; species Oncorhynchus nerka. Next base: position 2,744,954 of record NC_088417.1, read on the forward strand.
GCTGGTAACTGTGACAGCATGGAATTCAAAGGAGGCGATAGACAGATGGGTAAGGGGAGAAAGAGAGAATGACCACTTGGGAGAGATGAGGATCCCGGTGCCACCACCCCGCTGACCAGAAGCTCTCGGGTGTGCGAGAGCACGTGGGCGGACGAAGAGAGAGCAGTAGGAGTAGCGGTGTTGTCTGTGTGTGATCCATGTTTCCGTCAGAGCCAAGAAGTCGAGGGACTGGAGGGAGACATAGGCTGAGATGAACTCTGCCTTGTTGGCCGCAGATCGGCAGTTCCAGAGGCTACCGGAGACCTGGACCTCCACGTGGGTCGTGCGCGCTGGGACCACCAGATTAGGGTGGCTGCGGCCATGCGGTGTGGAGCGTTTGTATGGTCTGTGCAGAGAGGAGAGAACAGGGATAGACAGACACATAGTTGACAGGCTAGAGAAGAGGCTACGCTAATGCAGAGGAGATTGGAATGACAAGTGGACTACACGTCTCGAATGTTCAGAAAGTTAAGCTTACGTAGCAAGAATCTAATTGACTAAAATGATTAAAATGATAGAGTACTGCTGGGGTAGGCTAGCTGCGTTGTTGACACTACCCTAATCAAGTTGTACCGTTGAGTGTGAAGTTTCTACAATGCTGCTTATCGGGAGCTAGCTGGCTAGCTAGCAGTGTTGGTTACGTTACGTTGCGTAGGAGAACGACAATAGCTGGCTAGCTAACCTAGAAAATCGCTCTAGACTACACAATTATCTTTGAAACAAAGACGGCTTGAAGAGGAGAGAGGAGAGGGATCATGAAGAGGAGAGAGGAGAGGGAGCATGAAAGAGGAGAGAGGAGAGAGGAGTGGGAGCATGAAGAGGAGAGAGCAGAGGGAGCATGAAGAGGAGAGAGGAAAGGGAGCATGACAGAGGAGAGAGGAGAGGGAGCATGACAGAGGAGAGAGGAGAGGGAGCATGAAGAGGAGAGAGGAGAGGGATCATGAAGAGGAGAGTGGCGAGGGATCATGAAGAGGAGAGAGGAGAGGGAGCATGAAGAGGAGAGAGGAGAGGGAGCATGACAGAGGAGAGAGGAGAGGGATCATGAAGAGGAGAGAGGAGAGAGCAGAGGGAGCATGAAAGAGGAGAGAGCAGAGGGAGCATGAAAAAGAAGAGAGGCCAAATGTGAAATTAGAAAAACTGTAAGGCTAAGTAGGTTTCCATTTGTAATTATATACAGTCCCTTCATCTCTCCATCTGCCTTTTTCTTTTATGGCCAAAACTGGATTGGAGGCATAATGTCGCATAGAAGCATACACACCACGTACATACTGCCCCAAGTTGTCAAAGCAAAATTGCATTTTTCTATTGAATATCGCTTCAATGCTTAGTCTAGCAAACTCTATTTAATGCTCTGCTGCTGTCTAAGGATGTGTTGTTTTATAATGTAGAGAGATATATGTAGGTTGAACAGGACAGGAGATGGGGTGGTGATGAAGGTTGAACAGGAGATGTGATGATGAAGGTTGAACAGGACAGGAGATGGGGTGGTGATGAAGGTTGAACAGGACAGGAGATGGGGTGGTGATGAAGGTTGAACAGGAGATGTGATGATGAAGGTTGAACAGGACAGGAGATGGGGTGGTGATGAAGGTTGAACACGACAGGAGATGGGGTGGTGATGAAGGTTGAACAGGACAGGAGATGGGGTGTTGATGAAGGTTGAACAGGAGATGTGATGATGAAGGTTGAACATGACAGGAGATGTGGTGATGATGAAGGTTGAACAGGAGATGTGATGATGAAGGTTGAACAGGACAGAAGATGTGGTGATGATGGAGGTTGAACAGGACAGGAGTTGTGATGATGAAGGTTGAACAGGACAGGAGATGTGATGATGATGAAGGTTGAACAGGAGATGTGATGGTGAAGGTTGAACAGGACAGGAGATGTGATGATGATGAAGGTTGAGCAGGAGATGTGATGGTGAAGATTGAACAGGAGATGTGATGATGAAGGTTGAACAGGACAGGCGATGTGATGATGATGAAGGTTGAACAGGAGATGTGATGGTGGAGGTTGAACAGGACAGGAGATGTGATGATGATGAAGGTTGAACAGGAGATGTGATGATGGAGGTTGAACAGGACAGGAGATGTGATGATGATGAAGGTTGAACAGGACAGGCGATGTGATGATGATGAAGGTTGAACAGGACAGGAGATGTGATGATGATGAAGGTTGAACAGGAGATGTGATGATGGAGGTTGAACAGGACAGGAGATGTGATGATGATGAAGGTTGAACAGGACAGGCGATGTGATGATGATGAAGGTTGAACAGGAGATGTGATGGTGAAGATTGAACAGGACAGGCGATGTGATGATGATGAAGATTGAACAGGAGATGTGATGATGATTAAGGTTGAACAGGAGATGTGATGGTGATGAAGGTTGAACAGGACAG